>NC_073238.2:99016153-99320192 GCF_029281585.2 Gorilla gorilla gorilla | reverse complement strand
GATAAAATTAGTTACAAAAAGTAGATGAATTGGCCCAATAAATAATTTTCAAAATGAAAATAATTAAAAACAATTAATTAGAAAAATATTTCAATTTACATTGTTTTTATTATAGAGCAACATAACAAATGCCCAATAAAATAATCCAATCAAATAGATTACATTCAGGTAGAATCCTGTAAAAAAGGTAAATGGAAATATTGATTAACAGATAAATGGAAATATTTAAAATTGCAGCCAAATAACATTTTTGTAGGTATTTTTACGTGAATGACAGTTAGTATAAAATGACTTTAGATTCTATTGGTTATATTTGTTAAAAGAATGGTTTAATTTTGTAATGTCAATGGTCTAGTTTTAAAATGTCATAATTTATAATATAGTAAAAATTGCTCTTTTAGCAACACTTATATTTCTGATAAAAATATTTGAAATATAGTTTTAAAATGTGCAAAGCAGTATATCATTTTTCAAAACATTTTGGAAAAGTTTTGAAAAAAATGAAAATGTACTAACCATTGTTGTTAAACAGGTTTATGTGAAGGGCTGGGCAGAATTATTTCCATAGTGTAGACTCCAGATCAATCTTTCAGATGTTGATCAACCACTCCAGGAATGAGAATTATGGATTTAGGCCCTATAGTTGTTAAGTAAACAAATACACACACACACACACACACATATACACACACACAAACATCCCTTTGTCAGTATAAACGTATTTTCAAAGCACAGTACAGACACTGTAGCAGATCTTCATATGACTGACAATATGATTCTTCTACAATATAAATCTGACCTTATCAATCACCTGATTCAAACCACCCAGTGACTTTCTATGTTCCTGAGAATAAAACATAAATTTCTTAATATGGTCTGTAAGGCAATCCATGATTTCCTCTCATTACCTTTTCAAAATTATTTCAAATTATTCTCTTCTTTAATGTGTTGCAGATACAGTCATGTGTGGATTACAGACAGGAATATATTCAGAGAAATGTGTTGTTAGATGATTTTGACACTGTGGGAACATCACAGAGTATATTTACACAAATCTAGATGGCATAGACTACTATACACCTCAGCTATATGGTATAGCCTATTGTTCCTAAGCCACAAACATGTATAGAATGTCACTGTACTAAATACTGTAGGCAATTGTAACAAAATGATATTTGTATATCTGAACCTGTCTAAATGTAAAAAGGTACAGTAAAAATATTATAGTATACTATCATATTATGTTAATAGTATGTTATATTAATAAACATATTTTTATTAATAAATCAATAAATATAATAAAATATATTAATATAATATATTTTAATGTATAATATATTATAATATGTATTATCATAAATATAATAATAAAATATATGATATTAATATTAATATTATACTATAATATTATATATTATATCATACTATAGTGGGACCACTATTATATGTAGCGTGTCATTAACCTAAACATCATTATCTGGCTCATGACTGTAAATAGTTAGCTTTAAACTCCTATACCATCCAACTCTTGTTCATTTTAGACCTTTACATTTGCTGTTTCATTTCTTTTTTTTTTTTAGGTTGCTCTAAATTCATTGTGTTTTTAAGTTTTATTTTAATTTCAATGGTTTTTGAGGAACAGGTAGTTTTGGTTGCATGGATAAGTTCTTTAGTGGTGCTTTCTAGATTTTGGTGCATCTGTCACCCAAACAGTGTACACTGAATCCAATATGTAGTCGTTTCTCCCTCATCTCACTCCTACCCTTTCCCCACAGAGTTCCCCAAAGTTGATTATATCATTGTTACGCATTTGTGTTCTCATAGCTTAGCTTCCACTTAGAAGTGAGAACATGTGCTATTTGGATTTCTGTTCCTGAGTTACTTAGAATTAATGGCCTCCAACTCCATCCAAGTTGCTGCAAAGGCCTATTCCCCTTTCTTTACATTACTGGCTGTTCTTTATTCTTTGATTCTTATTTCAATCATTTTTTTCTCTTCTCTGACTTCTGTCTACCTTCATTTCTCTAAGAAGGCTTTCCTTCCCTCACCCTGCTAATCTCTACCTCAGCATTTTCCATTTTTAATCAAGGTATTTATAACAATTTTTAATGACATACTTTTTTGTCACTGACTTACATGCTCTTTATTTGTCTGTCCATCTGAGTTGCATCAAAGTTTATAAGAGGACAGATTATGCTTGTTTCATTCATCAACATATGCTTATAATATGGCCTCATGTCTGAAGCTCTTTAATGTGTCTGGAAAGTAAACACATTTGTGGTGTTTCATAGTTTTTTGTGTCTGCATTAATAATCTGTCTCTCTGGCAGTCACACTGTAAAGACAATGTTTGTGCTTAAGGAAATGCTAATCCTAAACCTTCGGGATATTTCATTAAAATAATAATGTCTGGTATATATTGTGTTATAGTCTCCTAAAGAATTGATTTTAAACAAAAAGCCATTCAGATATAACTGAGTTAGCAATATGGACATATACATTTTAAACCACCTGTTACAGCAATCTAATCATTTCTTGCCATCTTGGTGTTCTTCATCTTGCCTCAATTTAGCATCTAGTTTTTTTGACAATAAGTGGACATATTTCCAAAATGGTCACTATATAGCAAAATCTTTCATTTGTAATTTGTGTATATTATTTAATTAAATCTTTATGACACTTCACTGGAGTAGTCATTGTCATCTCTGTTTTATCAGTGAGGATATTGAGGCATAGAGAAGTAAAATAGCTTACCAAAGAATAAAGACTGAGATTTCAATCCATATTTGTATGCTAAAGGGCCACTACTGAAACCTTGATAAGAATTTATTAAACATTTAGTTTTACTTTCAACTTTAGAGAAAATTCATGTCACTTCAAAACATGTGAGCATACTAAAACAAAGACTCCTTAACATGACAGAATTTTTCAAAACAGCCTCAAAATACAGATCTATTTTATTGCTGGAGGCACCATGCTTAAAATAAAAAGTGTGATTTTTTAATAGAGTAAAAGTTGATTTTTTTAAATGGCAGAAAAATATTCTAGCAATCTGCCAGAAAGAAATGAAGAGTAAAGAAGATACAGAACTGAAAATAACTAAAAACAAGAAAACAAACAGAGAACAAAATACCTCTTGTAAAGATCATGGAGGGTTTATGTTATCTGGAAAGAAAGAATGTGCATGCCATACTTTATTTTTCATTTTGTTTTGCTTCTTAGTTCAAGGTTAGAAATGTGAAATCCAGTAGATTACAAGTTACAGTCTACATAGCCTACATGACAAGCACAAAATACTGTGGAAATCTTCTATTTTTTTGGTTACTATTTTATCCTGACTTTAAAACGTGTCTGATAACCAAATTATAAAACTGATTAGAAATCATTACTGTAACTTCATTTATAGTTTTTTGATGTTTGCTAGATATAAGAGAAGAAAACATATTTAACTCGATTATGGTTTTCTTTATAATTGTGATTATATAGATTCCTCAATTTTATATGAAAATCTGTATAATTATAGAAAATAAAAAATTGCATAATTTAGCTTTAATGTTAAAAACCCTCCTCCTACCTTTACTAGTTTAGAAAGAAACAGCAGGCTTTGAAATTAATATGAGCAAATCCCATCAGCAGAGGGCAGAAGAGATGACAATCTCCATGTGAAATATAAAACTGCTTTTCATTAAGTAAGACTATGCACACTTTTAAGCCTTGTTTTTCAGCAGTCTGTATTCTAATATGCATTAAAAAAGAGTGCTGCCAGCAAGGAAAACAACAAACAAACAAACAAAAAATACTCACCAGAAATTCACAGTGAAAGAAGCAACTATCACAGAAGATATTTACCCATTTTATGGAGACAAAAGTCTAGATAACAGTTGTATATGCTCTTTCCCTGCAAGTCCAAGGACACTTGAATGATCCTTTTAATTCCAGAGACAAGTAGTTTTGATGAGCTTTTATAAGATTCAGAGCCAACAAAGATACCGTCTCAAGATGATTATTTTTATAGTTTCCTTTGTTCCTTCTTTCCTAATATCCATCAGACAAATTATGTGGGTTTTAGACACATGTACTAAAATGTTCTTAGTAGTGGTCACATCTGTTCTATACAGAGAAACTTAGTTATTTGATATATTCTTTAGTGCCCTTTATATCTGCTTCTCTTTATTTGATTTACAGAGGACTTTTGATGTTTGCACTCTATTATTTCTAACTGGCAGTGGTCTTGTGTAAAAATATGTGTAGGATTATTATATACCTTATATTCATAAGGAGGTTATATTCACATGAGTAAATCACACGTATCCTCAGCTTTTATTCTATTTTTCTGACCCCATTTAGAACAAAATCCCACAGAAATATTTCATTATTCTCCTCACTCTTTTCCTTCTTTCTTGGATTTAGATAATGGCTAGCATGAATATTATAACTGAAAGATTATCAAGTCAGAGGGTGACTACATTAGTCATATATATTTTTTTCCATTTTCTTAAATCAGTTAACTAAGACTACATACCACCTGGCTTCCATAGCACCACCATTAATGGCCATACCATCTCTCAGTCACTAATAAATATCAACAGAGTCCTATGTTCTCATATTATATCCCATTACCACTTCTTTGGTCTTCTCACTTCTACTGCAAGCGTCAATACCGGCCTCTGGGTCTAAGAGTGCTCTTGACAAGGCATATGTCCCAATACCACTACACTTACATCTCATCAAAATGTTCAACTTTAAGATCACCAAATCTCATCTCATTTTGAACCACAAGAAGTCTAAGACTCAGGTCACCTCTCATCTCATGTAGTCAAATCCCCATAAGGCTCTGCCTTTTCTCTTTATGACGCCATTGACTTCCTTTCTTAAACTCTTCCTTTCTTTATACCATGCTTATTGGGACTGACAATCAATTATGTGCAAAATCACCTCTATTCTGAACTTTTGTCCTAAATGTCTTCTTTGGCTTCTTAGTCTAACTTGAAAATGGCTCTCTCTTGGGAACACGCATTCTCTTTCTGCCCTCAAAACTCTTAGCTACTTTCTCTTCACACATTTCACACTACTGGGCCAAGAAATGTGCTGTGTTCTTCACACTGCTTTCTGATACTGTTTTTTTTTTTCTCTTTCTCTGTTAGGCACTTCCAACTTTAAGTCATGTGATAGCACACCATAGTACCCACAGAAATGTTGCATCATTATTTCATAGTACCCAATATGCCTGAATGTTATAAAGTCCCTAGGTTAATTGCCTTCACTCAGTCGGTATTCTGTCTTCTAGCTCTCTGTTACTGTCTAATATTACTCCTATTGTAAGTATGCATAATTTTAGTAACAATTTTGATTGTTCTTCCAAACCCCTTGGCTTTCCATTTTTTGGCTTCATAGATTTCAATAATTTTGTCCTCCTCCTAATATTAGCCACTTAATCCCATAGTTGTAATATAGAATCTCTAATCACAGCAACTCCCTCATTATTTTGATCTCAATATCCTTCTACTCTATCCCCAGAGTACAGCAATTACCTAATTGTTATATTTCTCTTCTCAACAAGAGCCTAAAATTAGCTTAGATCACTTATTTTCACAAATTATAACCCTCTTCATTTTCATCTTATATAGATTAAATTATCTGTGACAGCATTATAATCAGTCCTTTGTATATAGCTTTAATTCTCATACCTTCTATTTCTTCCTAGTCTTTTGAGAAAACCCTAATCTTGTTTAAGTGATGTCTCTACCCACTCTGATTCTATAACGAGATAATGATAGAAAGCACAAAAAGCCTAACAGTCTTACTGCAAATCTGTGGTTACTAAAGTGACCACTAAATGCTGCCCAGTCATTGTATCAGTGTTTCATAATCTATTCATTATACTACTCTTCTAGAAGACAATTACATTTTCTCCTCTCCCCTCAAGTTCGTTAAACACCTCCCACTTTTCCCATTGCCTCATTTATGCCTTATCACACTTTCTCTTTTACTGGCTTCCATTGCCTTTTTATTGAGGAAAATATCCACCTATCTGTCAGCATCACTAACCATATTCTCTTCCTTTCTTTCTCCAACTAAAGATGAACAATCTCTGTTCTTTCCTGGGGCTATCCTGTCTCCTTATACACTGAACCCATCCTCTCTTGCCTATTCAATATTACTCTGGCAATTCAATCTCTCTCTTCCTTTTTCACTGTCTCCCTTAATATTTTTCCTCATTTAATGGTATTATTTCCTGCAACATGCAACTGCAGTAATTTATCTCATGTTAAAACACACACATAAACACACATATATTAGTATCTATAAAAGCTAAGCATTGGAAAGCCCAAAGGCCAATTCTTAGCCCTCATCTTGCATAACTGTCGGATAACTATTTTCCTCTTAAACACTTAATTTATTTAACGTATATTTTGTTTGTTTGTTTGTTTGTTTTGAGGTGGAGTCTCGCTCTGCCACCCAGGCTGGAGTGCAGTGGTGCAATCTTGGCTCACTGCAACCTCCGCCTCCCAGGTTCAAGCAATTCTCCCTGCCTCAGCCTCTGGAGCTGCTGAGATTACAGGTGCCCACCACCATGCCCGGCTAATTTTTAATACTTTTTTAGTATAGACGGGGTTTTGTCATATTGGCCAGGCTGGTCTTGAATACCTGACCTCAAGTGATCCACCCTCCTAGGCCTCTCAAAGTGCTGGAATTACAGGCATGAGCCACCGTGCCTGGCCTTATACTTTTAATATAGAAGAATGTGCTTTTTATGACCACATAATGATAGTCATGTGATGTTAGTAAAATAACACAGAATAAACTTTTGCCTACCTCCAAATTTGCCTCTTGTAGGGTATCTGTTCAAGGCTGAGAAAAAGAAACTGAAAATCTATTAACAGTATGGTTGAAACCAACGGGGAGCAGGGCCTTGTGATTCCAACATAAACAGAAATAATAATATTTAAATATGGAACAAAGAAAGGAAGGAGGTAGGCAGAGAGAGAGAGAGGGAAAGGCAAGAAGGAGAGAAGTAGGGAAAGTGGGAAAGAACAAAGAACAACAATTGCTAATTGATATGGTTTCACTCAAATCTCATCTGAAATTGTAATCCCCACGTGTTGAAGGAGGGAGGTGATCAGATCATGGGAGCAGTTTCCCCCATACTGTTCTTGTGATAGTGAGTGAGTTCTCATGAGATCTGATGGTTTTGTTTGTGTTAGAAAGTTCCTCCTTCACTCTTCCCTCTCCTGCCACCTTGAGGAGAACGTGCCTGCTTCCCCTTCTGCCATGATTCTAAGTTTCTTGAGGCTTCCCCAATCATGCAAAACTGTGAGTCAATTGAATCTCTTTCCTTTATAAATTACTCAGTCTCGGGCAGTATCTTTATGGCAATGTGAAAACAGACTAATACATTAAATTATTAGGGCATTTTCCTATATTCTAGTTCATTCTAAACTTCAACTAGAAGTCTACGTTTAATGTGGTCCAGGGTTTCAAATGATGGATAAAATCGGCTTTCATCTTACATATTTAAAGTATACAATTTCAGTTTTTGAAATATCAGTGCTCTTTATATGACATAAACAACCTATCAATGAGTTCACAATCCCTAGTAGAATACTCATGAACAGTGACTCAAGTATTTGGCAGAGATAAGTTGAAGTAAACCAAGCTGCATGGGTCCTGACACACAAGGCCTGCCACAGGAACACTCAGCCCCAATTCTGTATAATTTTGTATTGACTTGACTACTCTGTAAGTAATTTCAAGAGATACAAGAAATGTTGGTTATTGCATTAGTATTAATGTCATATACGCTCTATCAGGAAAATGATAAGGCATAAATGAGGCTAAATTATGAGCAATAGTTACACAGTTAATTTGTTATTTGTTAATAACACAGATAGGAATGTTACATCTTTGTTATTGTCAGGAGCAGCATTCACCATGCTCCCTCATATGTGAAGGCAATTACGAATGAGTAATTCAAGGTCTAGTGTAATAATTGCATACAGTTTCTTAGTGAAGAGTTACAACCATTATCTAGTAATACCTAAAAACTGTAATGTTTTTTAAAGTTTGTATTTTGAATAAAGGCTTATTTTAACTTATTAGCCTACTAATGATGCACTCTGTTTAGCTTCAACAACCGGCCAGTAAATTTCCATTCCTAAGGTGGTTCCAAGATGTTATGATGAAACAGGCTATAATTTGTTAAAAAATAGTTAGTTCTTATCATGTACATGGACTGTTATAATAATAATTGTTTCCTTAATGTGCTTTTATCATTGCTTCATAGATTTGATTATCAATCTGATGAATATTATCTATTTTCTACAAGGAAGGAGTGGAAAGATTTGTAAGATCCAAAATATATTATAAAATAACCAGAGCAGTGCAGTGAGAGAAAGAACAAATTAATTAGATAAGCATAAATCATATATTTTTAAGCTTATTTGGAATCAATTTATATTATTAATCAGGTGGTTTCTTATTTCTCCTTTATTATCTTGTCTTTTAAGAACTTCTTTTTGTTACGTGGAAAAAATTCTGTCTTGTAGGTATTGACCCATCTTTTTACATATGGAATACTCTTTTAAATATGAAATAATCATAATTTTTCATTCAAACATGGTGTTTCAAAAATGAGATAATCAAAAACAACATAAAAAATTTCCTTGAAAAAGCTAATTTATGTAAACAATTCTAATGAACTTTATGTACTTCATATTTATAGAATATTGTGAATGTATAAAGTTTTTAATATACAAGAATACATTCTGAAAACCTCAGGCAATTGTCACTGTCATTTAGAATAAATAGTATCATATAATAAATACCTGACTGAGAAATAAAGAATAAAATAGTTATAAAAGAATTAAAAATTGTCACACTTCAGACAAAATGCATTTTAAAATATTTTCTCAGCATCCTCTCATCCATATCACGTTAGAAACCTCTTAGGTATTAATGATGTTTGGACTAATCTTGGTGAAATCACTACTAAAACTTGCTGGAAAGAGATTCTTTACTGATGCTTTGAAATTTGAGAGTAAGTCCCTGCAATACACTGAGATAGACTACTCCTATAATGCACTGTGAAATATGTGCAGTATCATTTTTTAGATCTTGTTAACTCTGATTCATAAAATGTGACATTTCTTATGCCATTTGCAAAGCAGTTAATTTATCCAGCAAATCTCATGATATTCTCTACACTTGAAAAGCTTTACTATTTAGTAATAAAAACTGTTTTGGAAGTGGTAGAAGTGATATAGATGTATAATGTGATAAATATGAGATTGTGTTATAAACTGTAAAGTAACCCACTCTAGAATGCTGAATTATTAGCTTCCAGATCAACAAGGTGCAAAACAACTACAATAAAATGTTAACTATCAACTTGGCACAATATTTTTTTGTAGCTGTACCAAAGTTTTAGTCTCTAACCTTTTAATTGTACATACTTCTCTGAAAAGTGTCTCTGCAGAAAATTGTGCTATTGGTAAAAAATAATATCACAGAAACAAGTTGCATGAAGTATTTGTCTTCAGTTTTTACTTTTATAGGTAAATGTTGAAAATATACTAATTAGTCATTTGTCACAACGTCAAATGCTGTTATCTAAACATTAAATTTTACACCTTTAGCAGTTTTGAAGTGCCAGGAAACACAATGACTCGTATCTTTTCAGCGTATTTTGAAGTAATGGAGATTCTAATGTAACTCATATTTGGAAAATAGTGTATAATATGATATATCCTGTAGAAAGCCAATAAATATGAAGAAAAGAACAAATACTACCTGTCAATCATAAACATAACTATGTCATTACGTTATATAACTGCTTGGCTACACACTTATAATTTGACTATTCCTAAAGAAAAATTATTAAAATATTACTTATGTTATCCTCTTTTTAAAATAATGGTAATTAATCTTTAAATAAAGCTATGAAATCATTGTGTTTTATAGTATTTTTAAGTGGCTACAGCTTCTTTAGAAAATAATAGATTTATACAATTCTAAAGTGTGTTACAGTTGTCTGTAACCTAGAAACATTATAAGTGCTCACTTCTTAAAAATATATATGAATTTTTAAATATTCCCATAAACAATAATTGATGTAACTGCAGGATGAATGGGTAATCTCAAGTACAAAACACAATTTTTCAACCATTAAAATCACCATGAAACATGTAAGCACTGTAGATCCTCTATCATCACTCATAATCATCCTTACATTGTTATAAATCATCTGCTAATATTTACTGGAAACTTTCTTGGTACACAGCATTTTCTTAAATAATAAGGAGGTTTTGAATGAGATCGTTTGTGGAGCAAAGAAATTTATGTAGCAAGCGTGAGATAATATTGCTGGCAACTCAAAAAGAATCAAAGAAAAGGATTTTAGTATTTAGTTGTACAGCAAGATGGATGACTTAATCACTAGATTTCCAATAGGATCTACTTCACAAGAAAAAAAGTAGTCAGCAAAAAGAAAGAAAATGATTCCCAAGAGTCTGCTTGCAATGAGAGTGTGCAAGAGTTAGGAGTGTTGGTATTTGGAAGGCAATAATGTCTTACCAATTGTAAGCAGAGGAGGGACAGAATGAGGAATTAGAAGAAACAGGAGTGAGAGTGAAAGAAAGAGGAAGTAAAGGTAAGAGACAGAAAATTAAGGGACAGAAGAGAAACGTTTCAGCAGCAGCACAGTGTGAAAGGAGTACAATAAGGAAATATTTTGAAAGCAATTTTACAGAATTTTCACCTAGGGTTTGCTTTCAAAAAACCCCACTAATTTTTGCATTGTTTTTTAAAGATTTAACTCAGATATTTTTTTTAAACTGTAATAATGCCCTGGGGAAATCCCATATTTAAGAAATGCATTTTCAGGCTCTTAATGTTTTGGTTTTAGGGTACAATGAATACTCAGGTGCATCTTAGATTAAATTTTTACCCTAACTTGACAAGATCACCTTTTCCCTGTCTGACTATAGTCTTATCATTAGACTTCTGACTCAAAGGGCTGTCATTGGTCAGACCTATACTTTAAAACCATGGGAAAACAGTAAAATACAATTGAGGTTTGGGAGAAAATATGCTATTTGAGATTGGACATGCTAGAATGAGAATCAATTTTTGATAGGTTAAAGAAAGCTTACTACATAGATGAAATGGAATAAAAACCACCATAAACTTACAACCTGGAAATATATCATTAGCCAACTATTAGAGACTGAATATTTGCGTTGTTCCCCCACAAATTCATATGTTGAAACCCTAACACACAAGGTAATGAGATTAGGAGATAGGCTCTTTGGGAGGTAATTAGGTCATGAGAGTGGAGCCATGTAAGGATACAACAGAAACACCAGTCTGCAACCTAGAAGAGGGTCCTCAAGACCACAGCCATGCTGGCCCCCTGGTCTTGTATTTCTAGCCTATGGAACTGTGAGAAATAAATCTTCATTGTTTAAAACCCACCCAGTCTACGGTACTTTATTATAGCAGCCCAAACTGACTAAGACACTCATTTTCCAGGAATACGTAATGTATTAAGAAATTTGAGGTGTTTCTGAATATAAAAAATTGAAATTATTCCAGCTTTTTGCTCTAACATACCTTGGGATTCACTCTTCTGAGGAATTAGACTCTACTCTGGGACTGAAATCTATCATGCTTTAGAAATGCTAGTATTGGATGTTTGCCATTAGCAAACATTAACTGGAAAATGTAATGAGAAGCCTGGAATGCTGTGCCAACAATCAGAAGATAAAATAACCACATAGGGATGCCCAAACAGTTTGGGCAAGAGGCATTAATTTGTGGAAGACACACCGTGACAAGATAGCTAGACTAGATATGCCGTAACAGACATTTTAATTCTCCTCTGAGCTCTGAGTCTGATGTGTTTGGATTTTATCCGTGTAACCTGAAGTTAAAAAAAAAAAAGGATGCAAATTATGCGAAGATTCTGTCTATAGGTGTTTGTTTGCCTGCAAGAGAAAAAGTAGTAGACAATGCCACAGCCTCAATCACCAACAGCTACTCAGGCACTCTGTGAACAGGGAAAATGATGAACAAGCAAAACCATTCTTAGAGAATGGTTTTTCACAGACTAAAAAATAACCATTTTCTCATTTCCCTTCTGGTCCAGCTAATTCTCTTTTGCAGGCCCAAAGAGCAGGTGTCAGCAGATTTTTATTTTTATTTTTGTAAAAACTAGACAGTAAATACTTTAAGTTTTGTGGGTCATATGGTATCTGTTTCCACTGTTCAACTTCATACCATCACACACACACACACACACACACACACACACACACACACACACACAAATCTCTGTTCAGACAGGACTCAACTGAGAAACCAATGCCTGTGGGTACAGGGCCCAGATTTACCCTATCATCATAGTATAAGAATCTCCAAACCGAAGGATTAATATCAAAATAAATATCTGTGGCACTTAGCAAAACCTAAAACTGGCTAAAAAACATCACAAGTTCATGAGAACCTCACAAAAAGAAAACACTGTGGTTGAAGATAAAATCACAATGTAAAAAATGAGATTAATCCAAATGAGTTAATTATAGCAGATAAATAAAAGAGGATTGTAGGCCTAAGAAATTTTGAACATGAAAATGGAAAGTCTATAAATTGTAAAGAAAAGAAACAGACAGACTGTAAACAAAGAGGAAACGTAGATTTAAACAAAAATAAAATTATGGAAATTAATTGTGATGCTTAACTTTGTGTTCACGTGGATGTGTTTAGGCCGTAGTACCTAGGTATTTGGCCAAACACTGGTTTAGATATTGCTGTGAAGGTATTTTTCAGATATGATTTACATTTAAGTCGGTAGGCTTAGAGTAAATAGATTAACTTCCATAATGTAGTGGACCTCATTCAATCAGCTGAAGCCCTTTAAAGAAAAAGACTGAAATCCTCCAAGGAAGTTGAAATTCTGCCTCCAGACTGTTTTTCAACTTGAGTTGCAATATCAACTTCCCTGGGCCTCCAGTCTGCTGGCCTGCCCTGCAGAGTTTCGATTTGCCAGCCCCACAATCACATTAGTCAATATATATCTGTGTATGTATGTAAATACATATTTTATGCATTTTATTTTATACGTACACACACACACACACATATATCCTAAAGTTTCTGTTTCCCTGGAGAACTCGGACTAATAAATAAATCAAGTAGTTCTTGCAATTAAGATAAATGAAAAAAATTGTAGTGGGTTTTTTTGTAACACACTGAAATATATGTTCATATTCTAATTAATGAAACCTGTAAACATTACCTTATTTGGGAAAAGGGTTTTGCAGATTTAATCAAATAAAGGATCTTGAGATGAGGAGATCATTCTAGATTATTTGGGCAGGTCTTATTCCAATGACAAGTGTCTTTATAAGTGTGAGGCAGAGGAGATTTGGTAGACAGCGTAAAAGAAGGCGACATGAAGACAAAGGCAGAAATTAGACTGATATGGTCATAAATTAAGGAATGTCAACTGCCAGCAGAAGCTAGAAGAAGCCTGAAAAGATTCTCCCCTAGAGAGTTTGCAGAAGACATGCTATAAACAGATACTTAGGCTGTACATGCCATATCAGATATTTTAATTCTCCTTGGAGTCTGATATGTTTAATTTCATAGAGCCACTGCTAGGAATGAAGTCCTGCTCACACCTAGATTTCAGACTCCAGGCCTCCTATAAAAGAATAAATTAGTGTATATTAAATCATCGATTTTGTGGCAATTTTATATGGCAGCCCAAGGAAACTACAAGTTTAAATAGCAGATATCACAAATGTTTAATAGGAATTCTAAGAGTAAAGAGTACTTAAAAAGTCGATACTTATAAAAATTCTTTTTTGTTGTTGTGTTGTTTTTTAGACAGGGTCTTGCTCTCTTGCTCAGGCTGCAGTGCAGTGGAGTGATCAGGCTCACTACAGCCTCAACCTCCTATGCTCAGTGATCCTCCCACCTCAGAGTCCTGAGTGGATGGGACTACAGGCATGTGCCACCACATGACTGAGTAATTTTAAGATTTTTTTTCTTAAAGACGGGGTCTGTCTATGTTGCCCAGGCTGGTGTGAAATATTCCAGACTGATGAAAGATAGATTAAAGAAGGACATGTCTTGAACAGTAAGAAAAAAATTAATCCATGTTTATATTTATGATAGAAAACTGTTATAAGAAAAGTAACCACTGCAATTTAACAACACACTCTTAGATAAGTAATAGCTCAAATAAGAAATCAACAGATATAGTTTAGAATATATTTTGAGCTGAATGATAAGGAAAATAAGACCTGACAAAATTTGTGGGACACAGCTAAGCAGTGCTTCGAAGACAATTTACAGCTTTGAAAGCCTATTATCAGAAAGGAAGAAAAATTGACAATCAATGGTCTCATCTTCCAAACTGAAAAGCTAAGAAAAGAAGAGCAAAATTAACCAAAAGTAAATAGAAAAAAAAGAAATAGTAAAGATTGACTGAAAAATCAGTAATAGAAAACAAATACTAGTAGAAAAAATTAAGAAATCCAAAGGTTAGTTCTTTGAAAATCTCAATAACATTTACACACTCAGTGTGCGCAAGAAAACAGAGCACGCACATGGCCAAAACCAGGAGTAAAAGAAAAGTTACTAATAGAGGGGTTAAAAAGAAATTATTTAAGCAGTAAGTAAGGATCAAAGGGTTCTTGGTGGAATTTTTTCTTAGTAAAAAGGCAGCCCCCAAATCATTTCTTTACTAACAAAAAGCAACCTGAAAAATCAAGCTACAAGCATAGATAAGCAAGCTGGAAGCTTGCATACGTAAATGCCAGCAGCTGTGTCAATAGAAAAGGGATATCTGGAAGCCAGGTATATTCAACAAGGAGGTTTCCTCTTCTCTTTTCTTTGTCGCCACATGTGCAGGTAACATGGTGCCAGCCAGATAAAGACCTCACTTGCATAATAAAAAATTAGGATGGGATGACCAGCTGTCTGGCACACTATGTAAATGACACACCCGGCCCAACCAATCTGCTGCAACTTAGGTAAATCAAACACCATTTCCTCAAGCTTGTCTATAAAACCAGTCACATCTTGCCTTAAACTCAGAAGCCCACTCGGGTCTCTTGCCTCTGCACAAGGAAGCTCTCTCTTCTTTCGCCTATTAAACTTTCCTCTCTTAAATCTACTCCATGGGTGTCCATGTTTTCAATTTCCTTAGTGCAAAACAATGAACCTCGGGTATTTCCCCAGACAGACAACACTGCTTCGATACCTCTATAGATTCAGTAGACATAAAAAGAAAATGTTACAAGAATGTTATGAATATAGTATTATGCCAGTTAAATAAACAGCTTAGACAAAATTGATTAATTTCTTGAAAATTAAAGCTGACTAAAAGTAGCATGTGATGAAAAAAATCTGAATGGTTACCTACCTGTAAAATAAACTGAATCTACTCCCATAAGTCTTCCCACAAAGAAATTCAAGACATCAGTAATTTTATTGGTAAATTTTAATTTAAATCAACTATTTAAGAAGATACGATACCAATTTTACTTTCACAACATAGAAAAATGTTACCTAATCGTTTCATGAGGGCAGCAAAATCTTTATAAAACCCTTGAAAAAAACTTGACATAAAATATGAAATAACTTGTAAACATAAAACTTAACAAAATGTTACATAGAATCTAGTAATATGTAAATAAATAATATATGATAACTGTCTTAATCAGCCTGGGTTGTCACCAAAGACAAGGTGGCTTAAACAGCAGACATTTTTTTTTTTCTCACAGTTTTGGAAGCTAGAAGTCTCAGATCAGAATACCACCATGATCCATTTCTTGGTGAAGAGAATTTTCTTTATTTGGTAAAGGATATCTACAAAAGAACAGAGGAAGAGGGACAGGAGCAGGGAAGAGAAAAAAAGGAGAAAACAGAAGAAAAAAATCTACAACTATGATCATACTTCATGGTAAAATATTGAAAGTTTTACCTCTGGAATTAAGAATAACACAGGTGTTTCTGCTTTATCCATTTCTATTCATCATTGTACTGGATACCCTAATTAAGAAATAAAGAAAGATAAAATATATAAAGTTTGGAAAGGAAGAAATAAAACTGTTTCTATTCCCACATGACATGATTATTTACAAAGAAAATTGTAAAGATTAAAAAAATAATAACTAGAGCTGGGTGCGATGGCTCACCCCTGTAATCTCAGGTCTTCCGGAGTCTGAGGCAGGTGAATCGCTTGCACCCAGGAGGCGGAGGTTGTAATGAGCCAAGATCACACCACTGTACTCCAGCCTGGGCAACAGAGTGGGACTTCATTTCAAAAACAAACAAACAAAAAACTAGAACTATTAAGTAGAAAATTTATTACTTAGAATTGACTTTAAGATTTTTAAGGAGGCATAAAACTACAGACAGACTAGAAATCATCCTTCCCATTCCATCTGTATTCCCATTCCAACATTTATTTATGCTCATTTATATAATTGTTATAAAAATAATTAGTTTTTTTAATTATTCAACATTAATGTCTGCTTGCATGTCTTTGATATTATCATAGTGCATACAAATGATAAATTTTTAGGTTCAATTATCTCCAAATGTTTAAAAAGTATCTTCTACAGATGCAAAAGAACCAACACAGCTATAAACAGATCATCATAAAAGAATCTTCCTTTTGTAAGAGGATGTTTGTTTTTAATTACAAAATCAGTGAAAAAGACTAAAAATTTAAATAACAGAGCAAAAGATAAAAGCATTGAGAATTTTATCAATGGTTGAGAAAAATATGAAATAAATCATTGATTTCTCAGCTGTCTGGAGAAAAGAGACTCCTTAACACAAAGAAGATCTGAAGATAATCAGGTTTCTTTTTCTCCACCAATCAAAGAGTGGTGTTTTTAACTACCTGATAGAAACCAGGTAACCATGAAACTAACTTTCCAGCGTTGGTATTTGAAACAAGGACAAATAGAAACAGACTATATCTGAGCAACCAGAAATATGAAATTGCAATGTACTGAGTTGGATAAATTGAAGGATAATCTGGTTAGTCACAGGGGATGTTGAATCAAGGTTTGAACAAGTTTAGGTTAAGATGCTTATCAGAAATCCAAATACAGATTCTAGTAGGTACTTTGATAAATGAGCCTGGAATTTAATGGAAAATTTTGGTAGAGATATAAAGTGGGAAATTATTTATACCTGATGGTCAAAGCCTTGAGAATGGGTGAGATCAATAGACAAGAGGAGAAGCCCTAAGACTGTGCCCTAACATACTCCAGTACATAAAGCTTAGGGATATTAGGCAAATCTAGCCATGGAAACTGCCAAGACCAGCTCTGTTGTGGAGACCCTAACCCAGTGGCGCTAGAGGAATTAAAGACACACACACAGAAATATAGAGTGTGGAGTGGGAAATCAGGGGGCTGACAGCCTTCAGAGGTGACAGCCACGAACAGAGTTTTACCCACATATTTATTGACAGCAAGCCAGTGATAAACATTGTTTCTATAGATTATAGATTAACTAAAATGGGAAACAAAGGGATGGGCTCTGGCTAGTTGTCTGCAGCAGGAGCATGTCCTTAAGGCACAGAACACTCATGCTATTGTTTGTGGCTTAGGAATGCCTTAAGTGGTTTTCTGCCCTGGGTGGGCCAGGTGTTCCTTGCCCTCATTCCAGTAAACCAACAACCTTCAGTGTGGGCATCATGGCCATCACGAACATGTCACAGTGCTGCAGAGATTTTGTTTATGGCCAGTTTTGGGGCCAGTTTATGGCCAGATTTGTGTGCCTATTCCCAACAGAAACTAGGAAACAGTGACTAGTGAGGTTTAAAAAAAAAAAGAGTATGATGTCCTGGAAATCAGAACATACGTGGATTCAGGAAGGAAATAGTCATCAGTTGCATAAAATGATGCTAATAGGTGAAAATATATGCGAAGTGAGAATTAATCATAGATGCATTTTTTTTAAACAAAGTTTTACTGTATCACACAGGCAAGAGTGCAGTGACTCACTCTGAGTTCACTGCAGCTTCAAACTCCTGGGCCCAAGGAGTTTGGGCCCTCCACCTTAGCCTTCTAAGTAGTGCGAAGCACAGGTGTGTACTGCCATGTCCAACTTGACACATTTTTATTTTTTGTAGAGACAAAGTCTCATTCTGTTGCCCAATCTGGTCTTAAACTCCTAGCCTCAAGTGATCCTCCCACTTCAGCCTCATACAATGCTGGAATTACAAGCATGAGCCACGATGCCTAGCCTATTTTTTTAAGGTAAATGTATTACAGCTTATTTGTTTACTGATTAGATTGACCTATTAGATTTATAACAGTTGATAGTCATAGATAATGAGGCAAATTGCTGAAACATTACCCATTCAGTTTTTCTCACATTTACTGTGGAAGACTTATTCACATATTTTAGCAAAATGATTATAGTATTGTAAACCAAAAAATATCTGAGACAGGTCTCAATCAATTTAGAAGTTTACTTTGCCAAGTTTAAGGAAATGTCTTGGCGAGTAGTCTGTGCCTTTCTTTAAAGATGATTTTGAGGGCTTCAATATTTAAAGGGGAAAAGTGGGCTGGAGGAAAAGGAGGACATGGTCATCCACATGTTGCAAGGGAAAATGAGCAGGTTGAGGAATGATCAGTTATGTTTTTGTCTCAGTTATTCAGCACTTTTCATAAGACTACATGAACATAGAGTAGCTACCTCTGATATATTTAAGCTTTTATCTGTAGTTGTCTGTTTAGGAACAAAAGGAAAGGCAGCTCTTTTATGACTCAACTTGGAGCTGAATTTTTTCCTCTTGGCATAGTGAACTGGAGTCCCGAGTTTTTACGTTCCTTTCACAATATTATTTTATAAGAGTAAAATTTTGAGACGTTTTCAGGATGGATAAAAGTCAAAAGCTTGACTTAGGAAAAATAAAAACTTCCCCCAAATCGTGCAAAATGGACATGTGGTATGCAATAAATACTTACTTAATATTGTCCACAGGTTCTTGGTAACTGTGACTTTAAGATAAACAATATACAATAAATCCTGGAATTACATAGTTTTGTTCAATGACAACTTGTTATAACATTGACGAGGGAAAAAATGGTTTTCTTATTGTTGCAGTTTCCAAAAACCGGCTCACATGTTAAGTGAGGATTTACTGTTGTTATGTGAATAAAAACAATGCATCAATGGATTAGAAAATCTAAAAGTATCTCTCTGTGTGTATGTGTGTGTCTGTGTGTGTGTGTATGTGTGTGTGTGTGTGTGTGTGTGTGTGTGTGTGTGTGTGTTTTAAAAAGAGAAAGACTAAGGCAGAGAATTAAATAGTAATTAATACCAAAATGGTGATTAGGGATAACTATAGTCTTCCCAATTGGATATCCATTTAAATATAAGCCATATTAAATATCTTGTGCAACAAATTTCTTAGAAAAGACTCTTGTAAGATTTAAATTATTTTCTGGTTTTTAAATTTTATGTACAAATGATGGGTGAAAAATTGTATCAAGTTACTTTGAGTCACATTCCTTGTTGAATAGGAAGTTCTGCATCTTTTTTAGGTATATATGTTTTAATGTTTTTAAAAAGACTTCTTTGTCAATTATATGAAACACAAATGATTGTTTTATAATATGTAACTTGTCTTTTTACTTTTTTAAACTTATACAGAATTAACTTATTTCAATATAGTCAAATTATTTAAATATTACATTGTGCTTTATGGTTTTTGGGTCTCTCTTTTTAAGAAATGCTATCCTGGTAGATAATAATATAGATAACTTTGATCTAAATTGTTAGTGTAAATATCCTCCATTTAAAGATGTGAAACCATTGATGGAGTGGCATGTTCAGCTAGATACATGGAGACGTAATTCTTTTAGCAGCTTGCAGATTCACCAGTGAGAGGTGAGCATATGTTTTGTGTTAAGATACAGAAAAATTAAGCTAGCAAATTTATACCAATGCAAAAAAGTTTGTATTTAAATGCTTTCAAATAGATAGTTACCAAAAAAAGGCCTTTTTTTCTCCTCTATTTCTAAATTAAGATACCATATGCGCATCTGTATAGGACAACTCCAGAGAGACAATACTTCACATAACATACCAGGAAGGGCTTGCAAAAGATGGAAGCGACACGATTGGACAAATGCACTAGGAATAATTTTGATTTGGAAAGTTTCAGTTTAGAGTGTGTGGTCTATTTGTGGCTCTTCACCATCAAGGAAAATAGCATCCCCTCAGCACTTACCCAAACTCCAGTGGTTATCTCATGCTCTATTTTTCTCTTCACTCCTGTCTTGTGTTCACTGAGATACAGGGACTACAGATTTTACTTTATTTCCTTTTCCCACAATTTCTCAATTTCTCGAAACTCACAACCAATGTGGTGATTCTTTTTGCTCCAGTCATCTAATAGTTTCTCTGCCTTCCACTATGGCTTCCCTCCAAACATCAATGTAATTATGTCATCTTTCACCTTAAAAATCCTTCAGGGCATGCTGAGAACTTTAAGGAAAATAAGTCACACTTTTTGTGCATGGTGGGACTCCACAATCTGCCAACAATTACATCTTTAGCTTCCTCTGCAACCAATCCATCTGTATATTTCAATAATTCTCTTAAAGTTTATTATCCTCTCTTAGGCATATATACATTTAAATGCAATATTCTTTCATCTTTGTGAGCTAAATTTTACTCTTCTTTCAAAGCTCAGCTTCTCTGGCATTTGTAAGTTTTCCCTGACTGTGAAGTCTGATTCTATATCACTTCTCCATGCTCTTGTAACACCTGGTGTTTCTTTCTTTTTTATTGCTTGACACTGAAGTATGTTTAGTTATTTTCTTAATTACTCTAAGTTTCATACATAAAATTTCAATTTACATCAAATTCTCACATAAACCATATCAATTGTTTCATTGTTTTCTGATGTATTTGAAGATACAGTTCATTAAACTTATTTCTTAAATGTTGTATTTTTAAAATTAGGTTGTTAATAGTATATATATGCTATCACTTAAACTGGAATTGCCAAAACACAAGAATGAGAGTCATTCATAACTCCTTTCTCTCATTTCCAATAGCTACTTAAAAAGAAAAATCTTTACATCCAAATGTCTCCTTTGTGCCATTCTGTCTTCTTCTACCTCCAATAACTCAGCTGTGGTTAAACCCTTCATCAGTTGGTTTCAGCACAAGTAAAATGCCTTTTCTATTTCCTATCAATCATTAACAATTTACTCAAATCTAAGTGGCTTATAACAACATTTTGTTTTATTCATGGTTTTGTGATTTAGGAAATCAGAAGGGCTTCCTTGAGCAATTTTCATATAGAATCACTCATGCAATTGCAGTCTGATGGCTGTGTTCAATTGAAAGCTCTACTGGGCTCCAGAAAGATATTCTCAGCCATGATGTCTGGCTTCCCCAAGGTGAGTTACTCTAGAGAACACCAGGGAAAAATTCTAGGGCCTTTTGTGACCTGATATAAGATATTACTTACTTCTATTGCATTTTGTGTTCTAGATTACTAAGAAGTCACTAAATTCAGCCCTGATACAAAGGGAGAAAATACAGAAATCATCATTCCTTAAAAAGAATATCAAAGAAGTTGTAGACTCTTCCCATACCCCTCCATTGTCCACTTTAGGAGAATTCTTCCTATAAGTTTGAATATTCAAAAAACATATTTTTTGTATATATACAGAGATTATTAAACAAAATATTTGGTAAAATAAAATCTAAACTGAATTATAAAATGTGTAAAGCATACATAAAATATTAAGTGAAGTAAAATCTAAACTTTATTATAAAATGTATAAAACACAAGGAGTATGTCATATAGTATTGAGAATTCAACTTCTATAATTAATTATTCTATATAGTTTGCATATTTGCTGCAGGTTTTTTTAATTAGAAAAGAAAAAATCATGTAATAAACATAAAGGTTTTCAACAATTTGACTGTTTTTCTTAACAAATGTATGAATATATTTTTACATTTCACTACATATGTATACTTATAGAAGGTTTTCCTATTGTTTTAAAGTTTTCATAAATGTTATGATATCATGCAAATTACGGTGACTTGAATTTCATTTAGAAATTAATCCCTACTGACACATTTCATTCATATGTATGCATCCTTTGCCTTACCAAATAATGCTGTTTTTTTTTTTTTTTTTTTTTTTTTTTTTTTTGAGACAGAGTCTCCCTCTTGTCTCCCAGGCTGGAGTGCAGTGGCACAATCTGATCTTGGCTCACTGCAACTTCTGCCTCCCGGGTTCAAGCGATTCTCCTGCCTCAGCCTCCCAAGTAGCTGGGATTACAGGCGCCTACCACGGTGCCCAGCTAATTTTTGTATTTTCACTAGAGAACAGGGTTTCACCATGTTGGCCAGACTGGTCTTGAACTCCTGACCTCAGGTGATCCGTCCACCTTGGCCTCCCAAAGTGCTGGAATTACAGGCGTGAGCCACTGTGCCCGACCCCAAATAATATTCTACATCAGGTAATGTAGATCTACTATATTTATACCTATTGATTGAAATTTCAGCTAGTAGCTATTTTTATTACTACCAGATTTTGATAAATTATTTTCTTAGTTGATATTCTTAATCACACCCTTACCAAGCACCTTATAGTATCTATTCTTCTACATGTCTGCTTCTTATTTTCAGATTTTTAAAAACTTTTCTCAAATTATAAAGGTAAAATTGTAGCAGGTTATTTTTACCCATTTTTATTGTTGCTGTTCTTGTTTTACACTTGTTTTT
The DNA here is from genome assembly GCF_029281585.2 of Gorilla gorilla gorilla. Taxonomy (NCBI): domain Eukaryota; kingdom Metazoa; phylum Chordata; class Mammalia; order Primates; family Hominidae; genus Gorilla; species Gorilla gorilla. Next base: position 99,297,402 of record NC_073238.2, on the reverse strand, counting down.
GTCAAATGTACTGCAGATACCCTTCTCCCACGACATATGCCTTTTCTTTTCACTTTATTTTCATACAAAACTTGCAAATTTTTGTGTAGTCAAATTAACTAATTTTACTTTGTCCTTTCTGCTTTTTGGGTTTTGTTTAAAAAATCATTTATTGCTTGACTTCCTAAAAATAGTCCAAATTACTCTTTATATAAATTAACATTATGCTTCTTTCATTCAAGTTTTAAAATCTGCTTTTTAAATTTTAATACTTTTATTCTTAGCTTTATTTTTTAAATTAAATAATTTTATTTTTAATTTTAATTTATTTTTAACCTTCAATGATACACAATTGTCAAATAAAATGCCTGGCTTTCACCTGTGCTGTTTTATGTCTATGCTATAAGTGTTTCCTATTTTGGCATAAATTCTAGGATTACATTAATTTACAGAAAAGTTTTATTCACAGTATAAAGAAAAATATGTAAATAAATATTTAATTAAAAGTCATTTTGTTTTTTATAAGTAGTTAATGAGAATTATGAAATCAAGCTCTCTTCATGTAACCAAAGATATACACACATATGTGTGATACATGCACACTCCACACCTTTAAGTAATTTTATGTGGTAGTACTACTTCTGTATGTCACAAAATATATGTATTTCAAAACTCATTGCCATGCAAAAATAAAGTCATCCAAGGGCGAGTTCTTCTGCTACATTGGGATAAGTCAAGAAAATCTGTCTTCACAAATGAGCTTATGTTTTCCATCCTTCAGAAGTTTATGGAAGGTCAAATCCTATTTTGCATTAAAGACTAACTTCAGTGTTTTCATTGTGAGATAATTCAACCCAGCCCAGGCTGGAGTGCAGTGGCGCGATCCTGGCTCACTGCAACCTCCACCTCCCGGGTTCAAGCAATTCTCCTGCCTAAGCCTCCCGAGTAGCTGGGATTACAGGCACATGCCACCATGTCCTGCTAATTTTTGTATATTTTTTAGTAGAGAAATGGTTTCGCCACGTTGGCCAGGCTGGTCTCAGACTCCTGAACTTGTGATCCGCCTGCCTTGCCCTCCCAAAGTGCTGGGATTACAGGTTTGAGCCACCGTGCCCAGTCCCAACCAGCTTTTTAATGTGAACTTAAGTTATTTGATACAATTAGTCTGGGGGAGACAAAGATGGTATGCTTATAGTAAATACCCTTTAAACAATGGTAAAGTCAAATTTTAGAGTTTTAAGATGTTTTAGGCATCATTGAGTAAGAGGGGATCATTTTGCAAGACAAATACTAAGTTCCAGAAAAAGTAAAGTGCACAGTTAAATTTATTGGTATACTTAGAATTCCAATTTTATCTTCCTAATGGAATGCTTTATTTACTACATCATACTAACATTAAGCTGATAAATTTATTTTACACATTCAAAAATTTGCAAGGTAATTTATTACATCATTATTTTAAACTTTCTAAATAAATGTAAATTATATAAAAAATATCAGTATGCTAGTGCCTGAATATTTCTGAAGTCAAAAAGAGCCCATGATGAGAGTTTAAAGAAAATATTTCAAAGTAATTGAGATTAACATAATGGAATCACATGTATGCATATTGAACAAATCTGAAGCTGGTTCAAATGATACCTTCTCAAAAGGATCCTAATAGAAAGCATCACTCGTCATGAGGATTATCCTGGATATATTAAAGTTCCAGTTATCTGCAGAAAATAAATAATCATTTTCTCTTGGTCTGCCCTCTCAAATTGTGATTCACAGTTTAATTAAGTATCAGCACCATTTTATTATATTTAGAGTCTTTTAATACACATCTACATGACAATCTGCATTTTTTTGTGCATTTTTGTACAGTGTCCTTTCCAAAAAAAATGCAGCAAAATGCTAGTTTAGTAATCAAAATTGTAAATATGGCAAGTAAGGATGGCTTAAATATACATCTGGAAGTTCCACTGGTGGTTTTCAGTACAGACTATACGTAAAAGCAATGGATCAATTTCAATATCTGCCAGGTAGAAATTTTTCTACCAACTGGGAAATTTGAAGTTGTGAAACATAAAGCATACAAGATAGCAGATATCCCTTCTTGTGATCAAATATTGAAGACAATGTTTCTTACATTGCCGCCTTTCCAGAGTCTAATGTATAAATTTACTTTTCTTACTATTGACTTCAATCTAAAAATCAGAGGCACAAAGTTTAACAAGACCTCAAACTAACTTCTCCCTTTTTTTCCCTCAATTTTCAGTTGGTTAAACATTTATAGATTTTGTTGGGCTCATATCTACGATAACTGTTTGGAATATTACACAAATGCATCATGCACATACGTCTGGGTGATGTGTCTTTTTTATCTATGTAACTATGACACTGTCATTCTTAACTGCCTGTGCTCAGCTGTAGTTGAAGACATGGATGCGGGGGGAGACTGCTTTCTGATTTATGACCAATGCTGCAGTTTGTAGAAGCTGGAACTGTGACTGCCTGTTACATCCAAGGTCAGCTCAAAGCCCGAGTTGAAAAAAAATACCTCTTCTTTCTGCTGCTGGGCAGGCTGATACATGTAATGCTTTTTATTATTACAGCTCTGTTGGGTTGCTGAAGTTCTGTTGGAAACAAGTTTTGAAAACTTTTCTTTGCTTGCTGATTTATATCCTTTCTTGGTTCAAAGGGGTGATTGGTGTCTATGGTGTAGGCAGTACATTCTTATTCACAGAATCCAAATTGTCAATGCCCTTGAGTGAATTATTTTGATTGAACCTGTATGAACTTTAGGATACACTTGTGTCAGACGTTTTTATTCATATATATACCGTCCTTTATTCTCCTTTTACATTGTTCACTTGTCCTGTAAATGGGAGCCAGAAATCAACATTCCTATCTCACTTATCCAGTGAGACAGAAATAAAATAAATTCCAGTTGTTGGGATCTTTCGCACTGGTGATGGTTGGATTAAAATGTTTCCTTTGTATGGGAAGCAAATCATTATTTATTTTAAGTGAACAATGTATTTACAGTGACAGGTCCAGAATTATGATTCAAAATAATTTCATGTAATGAGTTCACTCATCTTCATGATTTCATAGATCTAATTATAATTATAGACTTATGTATTTGAATGTGCTACTTTAAAAAGTGAAAATTTGGATTTACAAAAATGACACTCAAAATGATTAGTAATAATTGATTATTTGTTAACTATATGTGCTAATTGTGTTATTATTTAGATGTGATACCTGATAAATGCATTTAAGGTATGAACTGGTTTATAAAAGAAAATTTGAACAATGTGTGGAATCTTATATTAAAGTATATATAAACCTCATATTTTAAATATATATACATGTTACATTGATTTAGTTTAGAAAATTTTGGCCCAGCTTATTGAACAGTAGCAAATATATAAGATTTTCTTAATTAATATTTATTTTAAGCAAATATTATGTATAATTCCATCAAGCATTTATACACATAAATACATGAAATATTCTTGTACATTCTTTTTTACAATTCATGTGCAGACAGTGTGGCAAGCATAAGGATAAATTTATTTCAGTATTGTTACACATAAAATAATTCAAGGAAAAGCTAGGATAAACTAATCAGTTAATCAAAACAGGTAGGAAAATGTGAAAATGTAGATATACAATCAATATTAAATGAATGTTATTCTTTTTTGAATTCCAACATATGCCATTTGTAGCCATTGATATCCTGAGTTATTTTAATTAGACCAAGAGATTGTATTGAGACTTTTGCACACTTCATACAGGTACATTGAACATCACTTCTTCCTTTTGTTTATCTTTCTTGGCTTTTACCCACTGTTTATTTCCTAAGGCTACTGTAACAAATGAGAACAAGCTTGTTGCTTTAAAATAACAGCAATGTATTATTTCAGATTTCTGGAGACCAGAAGTCCCAAATCAGTTCCACTTGGCTGAAATCAGGTTGACAGTGGGACTTTAATCTCTCTGGATGCTCTAAAGAACCGTTCTTTGCATCTATCAGCTTCTGGCAATTGCCAGCATTCCTTGGCTTGTAGTTGCATCACTCCAGTCTCTGCCTCAGTAGTTACATTGCCTTCACCTCTTCTGCCAGTGTGTCAAATCTTCCTCTGCCTTCCTTTTATGAAGATATATGTGATCACGTTTAGAGATCACCAGATAACCCAAGATAATCTCCTCATATCAAAATCCTTCATTTGAATCACATCTGCAAAGATCTTTTCCTTGCCCATATGAGAAAATATTCACAGCTTCCAAGGACTAGAGCACTCATACCTTTTGTGGAGGTCATTGTCAAGGCTACTACATAAATTATCCTTTGTTATTACTTTATTTCCCAGCAAGAGTACCTTCCAGTTCAGACATGGACTGGAGACCATTCATAGTTCTTGCACAGCATCCTCTCTCCCTCTTTAGTGTTTTTGCACTTATTCTCTTTCTGCCTTGAATGCTATTCTTGATTTACTTAATTCCTCCATATTCTTGTCTAATTTAGACTAAAACAAACAAATGAAAAACGAACAAAACAACAACAACAAAATGCTTCATTCAGGGGATGTTGGGACTGATTTCTGGTCCTTCTGTTCTGTGCACATTCTTGTAACCTCGTATTGCAGGGTTTTACTTTTTCTTTCTGAGGTACAACTAATATAACTTTCCTTTTTAAAAAATACTGCAGTTGTCTTACTCCCTGACACATAGTAGGAGATCAATATGCATCTATTGGTTGCCTTATTGTGTGAATAGAGTTGACTTCATTAGTAGGAATGGGAATTTACTTTAAAATAGCGTTCTGCCACTTGGGAAATGAGCTAAATTGCAGTTAGAAAACTGGAATCACTAAGCTATCTATAAAACAAGTATTGTATTTCCTGTTACTAGAACAGATACTGATAACAAACCATTCCAAAATTATAATGCAGAGTATAAAGAAGGTTTAAAGAAATATATTTTTGTTTGACTCATAATACTTGCGTATAAGAAGGTATTAGCTTCTTAGTAGAAACTTAGGTTTATTTAAAATGAAATGTGTCATGCACCCTGAAGAGGAGTCTGTCTTTCCTGTATTTTCAAAAGATAAGTTTCTAAACATTTCTTAACATATAAAAATTTAAAAAAATACGCCATTCTACAAAATTTTCTCTAAAACAACATAATGATGATTGTTAGTTTATTCTGTTCAACTCACAATCAATGAAAGATACTCTGAGCTGAGTACTAGGATGGTAAGGGAGGATACAGAGCAGAGTCAGATGTGGTAATGTACTAAGAAAATCTTAACGTAAGAAGACATGTAAACGAATTAGCACAATAATAGTAGAGTTTGGTAGGTGATATTGAAGTTAAAATATGCTATAGGAACATAGACTAGAAAGTAAAGTGTATGCATGCACACAGTCCCCACCCCTACCCACACACAGGGGTAAATGTTAATGACTGGTGTGACTCATGTAAGTGCTGTACCCAAAAGGAAAACTGGGAACTTACTAGGCAGTCCAAGTCAGAAAGGGATAAAAGGGATTTAAAACATAATAATAATAAAGAAAGAATCAGAGATGTATGAGGAAAATCAAATAGTCTATGTTATGGAGAGCAAAGATTCTCAAATTTGACTAATGTAAGAAACTAATTTGAAATACAGTTTACAAGGGTGCCAGGGAGAGTGATTCCTCTGATAGGGCCTGGCAAAGTAAGTTGAAAATCTTCTGAAATGGATTCACCATTCTAGATGCCATTAAGAACATATATGATTCATAAGAGAAGCCCAGAATGTCAATATTAACTGGAGTTTGAAAAGAGTTGATTCCAAAACTCATAGATGACTTTGAAGGATTCAAAACTTCAGTGGAAGAAGTCACTGAAGATGTGGTGGGTGTGATGTTGTTTGGCTGTGTCCCCACCCAAATCTCATCTTGAATTCCCACATGTTGTGGGAGGGACTGGTGGGAGGTAATTGAATCATGGGGGCACGTCTTTCCCATGATGCTCTCCTGATAGTGCATAAGTCTCACGAGATCTGATGGCTTTATAAGGTGGAGTTTCTCTGCATAAGCTCTCTCCCTTTGCCTGCTGCCATCCATTTAAGACGTGACTTGTTCGTCCTTGCCTTCCACCATGATTGAGAGGCTTTCCCAGCAACTTGGAAGTGTAAGTCCATTAAACCTCTTTCTTTTGTAAGTTGCTCAGTCTTCTGTATATCTTTTTCAGTAGAGTGAGAACAGACTAATACATGGTGGAAATCGGAAGAGAACTAGAATTAGAAATGGAGCCTGAAGATGTGACTGAATTGTTGCAATCTCATGACAAAATTTCAGCAGATGAAGAGTTGCTTCTAATGGATGAAAAAGAAAGTGTTTTTTTGAGATGAATCTACTCCTGGCAAAGATGCTGTGAATGCTGTTGAAATGAAAGCAAGGGATTTAGAATATTATATATACTTAGTTGATAAAGCAGTGGCAGGGCTTGAGAGGATTTACTCCGAGATCTACCGTGAGAAAAATGCTATCAAATGGTATCACATGCTACAGAGAAATATTTCATGAAAGGAAGAGTCAATTGATGAGGCAAACTTTATTGTTGTCTTATTTTAAGAAGTCGCCACAGCTCTCTCAGACTTCAGGAACCTCTACCTTGATCAGTCAGTGGCCATCAACATTGAGGCAAGACCTTCCTCCAGCAAACAGATTACAACTAACTGATAGCTCAGATAATTATTAGCATTTTTAGCAATAAAGTATTTTTTTAATTAAGGTATGTACATTTTTTTCACATAATGCTATAGTACTCTTAATCAACTATTGTGTAGTGAAAACAACTTTTATATGAACCAATAAACCAAACAAAATTGTGTGACTTGATTTATTGCAATATTCACTTTATTCTGGTGATCTGGAACTAAAACTGCAATATCTCCAAGACATAATGTAAAAATCTTACTGAAATTAAAAGACAAAGGAATATTTGTAGTTCAAAATGTATTTGTTCATTTGCAATAAATACCTTAAAAATACTGCCTTTTCTTTTTCAAATTAGATCCCATAAGAAATGTTAGTTATAGCATTAATGTGCTTGGGAAGTATTTATGTAGCAAAATATAAGCTTCATTACATTGTCATGAATTATAACTGTGTGATCCTAATTATATGTATATTTTACTATAGAAAGTAGAAGATCGAGAAAAATATATTGTGGGCATTTTTAATTAGGTTTTAGGTGGAAATGCTAATACTATATTTTCAGGAGGATACCTTTTACTAAGGAAATGTGAAAAAGAAAGTTAATGTGTTGTTGTAGTAAAACTAATTATTATTCTTGTTAGCATACAGTATTTCTTCATTGAAATTTTACTGATTTCATTAGCTGGTCCATTAAGTGCAAATTTTCACTTGTAATAACCAAAATGAATTAGTGACTTGCTTGTTTTGTTATACTGTAAACATAACAGAAAATCTCTGCATATATATGTATATCTACCTGTATATATATGTCTAGCCTGCCTGCTGAGAGCCTTTAGGCATTGCTATGTCTCTGCAGAAACTCAGAATATGCCTTAGGTTTCCATTGGGGAAATTAACATCTCATATGTCAACATTTTCTGTCAAGTGAACTGAGTCTTTATTTTACCAACACATTTAAACCTTGTAAGCATTTGACATATATTTCAGTGTGAGATATATAACATTTTCAAAATGATTCTACTGTACTGTAACTAAAGTTGATATTTTTCCTCCAAATGCTAAAAAAATACAAATCTGTGCTCCCGTTACAGTTTAAATACAACAGAACTGAATTAGCGACAATAAAAGCCAAGCCACAAACCCACATTTGGCGATGCTCAGACAGCACAAGATTTCGTTATTTCCTCCTTTGTCAGGCAGTGTTTATTTCACTTTAAAATTCTTCAAGCTATGGATCATATATCTCATCTTTGGGGAGACTACTCCACCATCAATACAGTTCACTAGCTATGTCGAAGTCCAACTTTACTGGCTGAGAATCAGAGATGAGTACAATTTTCTTCTAACAGAGGGGCCATTTGACTCATTTTATTATTTTTGATACTGAACACCATAGTGAACTAGCCAGTCAACTGTGCAGTCAAAGACATGGACCCGCCCGAAGGACTCACATCTCAGCAAATGATCCCTTTCCTCTGCCTGGCTGGCCTAGCAAAGGACAGAGAATGCAATCATCTTGATCAATGAACCTGAGGAAAAGCAGAGTAGGCAAGACACTAATCAAATAAGTGGATCTGCTGAGGCTCATCCTTCAACCCCAAACTTTGCTTCTTGAGGGCCTGAAGGAGGTAAGCAGGAAAAAAGAAAGTCTGACAATATGCTGTACTTGCATGCTTCAAATTGGCCCTCTGCAGTAGCATTTCCACTTAGTTACCTTGAGAATACAAAGCAATGTCAGAGACTTACAGATGCCTATTTTGCTTCAGATGGACTTTTATATATAATTTTGCTACTGTCAGAAGCCTTTAAAGTTATGAAAAATCACACCTGTAATTGCAAGCATCATCAGAGAAAGATAAATAGGTAGAAAACCAATTTGAAAATAATTAGTCTTCATAAAGTTCCCCACATAATATTCTTCAGAGATTGTTACAATTAAAACACTCAAGAAAGAATCAGAATCGATCAAAAGTTGAACACCTATGAACTGTGCCACCTTGAGGAAATGATTTCACTTCTCAGCACTTCAAAAGTGTCGGTAAAACATTAATAATAACTACTTCAATAGATTGTTGTGGAGTATGGTTGAGATAATGCACTCAGAAAGGCCAATCATAAAATGCAATTAACATATGCTATGTTAGATTTTACTCTTTATTGCTAAAACAATCATTAACATATTAATCTTAATCAAAAATTCTTAGAAACTTCTATGTGGTGTTTTGGGAACCGAAAAACGAAAAGTAACTAGTTTTCAAAAAATGAAATAAGAAACTCACATTCATAGGCCATTTTTGCTAATGTCCAGAGTAGGCAAATTATTTAATGGAAAGAGTTCAATATTATGCCAGATAGCAGAAATGATTGTTTTATTTATTAAATTTAAAATAGTAAATATTAAATAATTTATTTAAAATTTATTTTCACTATCAGCCTAAACCTTTTTTACATTCTCCTTTTTAAGGGTATCAAGTTCTCAGCTTTAAATTGGAATATTTCTTTAAAAAATGTCTAGCAAAATCACTGGTATATTGAATACTTAAAATATTCATATGTATATTTACAATAGAATACTGTTCAGCCTTATAAAATAATACAATTCTGTCATTTGTGACATAGATAGAATTGGAAAACATGCTACATGAAATAAGCCAGGCAAAGAAAGAAAAATACTGCATGTTCTCGCTTACATGTAAAATTTGTAACAATCAAACTCACAGAAGCAGAGGGTAGAATGGAGGTTACAGACGCTGGACGTTGAGGCAAATGGGGAGATTATGATCAAAGTGTACAAAATATCAGGTGAACAGGAGGAATACATTTTTTAAAATTAGATTTCTATTACACAGTATGGTGAATACAGCTAATAATATAGTTTGTGTATCTCAAAATTGCTGTGTATTTCAAAATTGCTAAGAATAAATTTCGAATGTTCTGACAATAAAAATATTAATTATTTGAGGTGATGAATATGTTAATTAGCTTTATTTAATTATTCCATATTGTATTCATAAGTTGTAACATCACTTTGTATAACCTCAAAAGAAAATATGATGTGTGTAATTAAATTTAGGGAATTTCTTTTTCTCATGGGTCAAGTTTATATCTGGTAAGGGAGCTGATGAATGGACCCCAATGACAACACATAATTGGGCATATTTGAAGGGCAGAATTACATCAAGGAGAACAGGAGTGTGAGAAGTTGAACCACAGTGAGATCTGCAATAATAAGAACTGGTGACTTAGATTCCAAGTAGTTACGTCTAAGAAACTTACACACACACCCTACAGGACAATCAGCATTTGGCGTGTCATGGAAAGGAGAATGAATATTGGCCAAAGAGTTTTGACAGCTAACATCAAGAGAAGTATACAAAAGATCAGTGATGTAAGGGATTATTTTGTCTCCAATATCTCTCTTCTACCTCAAATGCACTGGTAGAATCATGCCTTAAAGGAGAAAGGAAAGATGTGTCTCAGCCAAACACTCTATCCATCAATGAAAATAATTAGCATGTTTAAGGTGACTGAGACAGTCATATCAAGTGCAAAATTTAAGGCAGGAGATCAAATGACTTAGTAGTCAACATAAATTATATTAATGTATTTTAAAATCTGCATTGGAAAAAATTCCATCATGAAAGAAATATAAATATTTTTCATAAAGACAGATTCACCCAGATGCAGTGGCTCACACCTATCATCCTAGTGATTCAGAAGGCAGAGGCAGGAGGATTGCTTGAGGCCAGATGATCATGATCAGCCTGGGCAACACAGTGAGATCCCCATCTCTAAAAATATATATTTTTTACTGCACTCCAACCTGGGCGACAGCGAGATTCCGTCTCAAAAAAAAAAAAAAAATATATATATATGTATATATATGTATATTTTAATTAGTTGGGCATGGTAGAGTGTGCCTGTAGTGCCAGCTACTTGGGAGGCGGAGGTGGCAGGATAGCTTTAGCCCAGGAGTTTGAGGCTGCAGTAAGCTATGATCACACCACTGTACTCCAGTTGGAAAACAGTGAGATCCCTTGTCTAAAACAAAACAAAACAAAACAAAACAAAATAAGACATATTTAGTCAGAGTCACGACATCAAACCTGTGATGTTGGAACAGAAGTTTGACATGTATTGCTCTAGGCTATCTAATAGCCTAGAACTAATAATTAGGAACTAATAATTGTCATTAATGTAGTTTTTTAAAATTTGTAATACTAATATATATGCAAAAAACCCACTCTGTCAGATAAAAATACTTTATGATAGGTTTTACTTTGAATTCATACAATTCAATAATCTATTTGATATTTGGGCAAGGGGGGAGGTAGGCAGGATAGACTGTACTGTCCTGTTTTAGCAGCTTCATTTCTGTAGTTGATCCACAGGTTTCCTTCAGTCTCACAAATGAGACTCACTTCCTGCTGTTTTCTGTGTTGTCATTAGTCATTTTTATTATGTGATGGTGCTTCAGGGGCTATCAGAAACAAAGAAATGGGTCCCTTTTATGCTTATCTCTGTTCAGACCTAATTGTCTTTTATTTTTTAATTTAAAAGCAGAGTCGGAAGACGGTTATTTCAACTGATTTTTTCTGCATACTTTACTCCGGCTGGTATCTCTTAAGATTTACTGCTTTAATTAATTATAGTTTAGACATCATGAAATTATTTACAGTCAAAAGCAAGCCTGATTGTCTTTGGAACTTTGATAACGGGAAACTACTGAAATATGATGGGGGTGGTGTGTGTGTCTGTGTGTGTGTCTGTGTGTGTGTGTTCACCTATATAATAAATATATGTTATGTAGCATATTTACATAATTATATGTATAGTTTATAAAACTACGAAATACAGTTTATGCCAAAGGCTGAGTTTATCTTTTTTTATTTTAATCTGTCTCTTGAGGAGCATTTAAAATGTGCTAGCAGGTTGTATAAGAGACATAAGAAGTGAAGCTATTTCATGAACTCCTAACACATAGCTTGGTGATGTCTTTTGTCTGCAAGCCAACCTTCAATAAATCACCATGTCAGAGAGTATGTGGGCACCTAAGATCTGATTTCCAGGCCTGGCAAGTGTAAAGGCAATGCTGGAGGTAATTCCCTCCTCCTATTTCAATGATTCTGAAGCCCTGACAGTACATGGTGGATGCAAAGACCTTTCATGCTAATGAGCTTGCTGTTCTGATTTCTGTCATCACAGACTATTTTTATATGACAATAAATTAACCTAGATGAGTAGATACTTAATTATTTAGAAATTAAAAGAATAAAAACGTCTTCCTGTTTTAGGTAAAAAAAAGGAGTTTTTCTCAGTGCAAGTTGTGTATGGTACATTTTTCTGATTTCTACTAAAAAGATGAGCTATAAATATTGGCATGTAACTCCCAGTAAAATAAGAAAAACACTATTTTTAAGTTATGCTTTTCTCTGAAAGGACATTTCCAATTAACGTTCCTACCTGCAATAAAGATAGGCTCTGGAGTTGTAACTATAGTAATGACATTGTAGTCAAGATTTGACCTGACCTATAAACTACAAAAAAGCAAAAGAATAGGAAAACAAATGGTACGTTCCTTTTTCTTGTCTTTTTTTTCCTGTCTCTTTCTTCCCTTTTCCTTCTTTCTCTCTCTGCCTTTCTTTTTCTTTCTTTCTATCAAAGAAAGTTGCAGTTATGTCTGTTTTTAATGGTGACCTACAACTATATTTTCTTAGAGATATATAAAATTTAATGGTAGTGAATTTTATTAAAAAACTTGCTGATAGCATTAACATTTAATTATATTTTATAGTTATTTTATTTAGGAAATAGTTTTTGATCTTCACTCTTACCTTATGATATGGTTTGCCTGTGTCCCCACCCAAATCTCATCTTGAGTTTTAGCTCCCATAATCCCCATGTCATGGGAGGGACCCGGTGGGAGGTAATGGAATTATGTGGGCAGATTTTTCCCATGGTGTTCTCATGACAGTGAATAAGTCTCATGAGATGTGATGGTTTTATAAAGGGACGTCCCCCTGCACATGCTCTCTTGCCTACTGCCATGTAAGACATGCCTTTGTTCCTCCTTGGCCTTCCACAATGATTGTGAGACCTCCCCAGCTATGTAGAATGGTGAGTCCATTAAACTTCTTTTTCTTTATAGATTACTCAGTCTTTGGTAGTTCTTATAACAGCATGAGAATGGACTAATACATCTTAATTCCAAAAAACTGGTTATAAATCTATTGAGCAACTTTCAGTTGCTCAAAAAACACACAATAGTACACAATATCGTCATTTCTATAAATTTCTATGAAAGTATAATTCCAAAATAATTGGTAAACTGTTTTCAATATTACTAAATAAGATTAATAAATATAAATATAAAAACAAAATTTAAAAAAATTGACATCTAGTAAAATTAAGCAACTTTTATATGAAGACTAATTATAATCACTATGTGACTGAAATTTGACTAATTTTATTATTACAAAACTTTCTAAAAGTACTTAATAAGTTTAGAACACTGATTTGTTACATGTAGACAATATATTTTATAATTTGTATGAATTGTGTTATATAAGTAAGAAAGCTATTCTTAAAACTTACATGTCACTTACATGTCAAAGAAGATGGAGTAAGTATATCTGTCTCTATTCCTTGCACTAAGTGCAACTAAAAGCCCTGGAAATCATATATAAGACAAGCGTAAGTGGACTCTAAGAGGCAAATAGAGAAAGGAAGATCATTTAGGGACTTTGGGACCCAAGGAATGACATGATAGTGTGTTCTCTCAATTTTCTTTTAGCTTCATAAATTCTGAACTTGAAGCTGAACAAATTGACCACTCCAAAATGCCCACAGGTCTGCACAACAAAAGCCTCAACAAAAGCCCCAACAAAAGCCTGCTATCTATCTCTAGACAAAGGACCAGGAAAAAGAACAACTTAGCAAGACAGAAAACCTTCAGAAAATTACTGCTCTTTGCCTGCCTGAAAACACAGGAAAACAACAACAAAACTGGTTTCTCACCCACCCACATCAGCAAAAGTCTAGTGCGAAACCCAGATTTCCTAGGCTGTAATGAGTAACCTCAACATCCCACCACAGTGGTGTTAGACAAAGTGCATAGGGATCTGAGGTTTTTATACCTGCCAGGGGTCAACAGGTACTCACACCCTCTGATATCTGTAAACTAAAAACAGAATTCTAAGCCTGTCAGTTGACTGAATGGACCCCTCCTCTCAGTCAAGGCCATTTCAAAGTAAACCTGAAAAACTAGTGCATCCATGATGGGAAGAGGGGTGTCAGACATGTCTCATTATACCCGCCTCCCTTTGGAATTAAGGCACAACTGACCAGCATTACATTAAAACAGAGATCTTAAGACTGACAAAAAGACTCTTTACCACAATAAAATACCTAATTCTAACCAACTCTAATATAGCATCACATGGCAGATAGCCAGCCCTAAAAGAAATCAAAGTATTCACCCCAAAATATATTTCATTGATATATTTGAAATGGCCCTGCAAAGCTGCCACTTCTGGAGAAAATCTATATTCTGCAGAGAATCCTCCTCTCTTTCCAGGCCTTTTTGTGACACAGGAGAGATTTAACTGGCTGGCACCTTTTAGAGTCTGATAAGAGACATTTATTGTCTATTCTCTCTGAAGCCAGCTACCTGAAGGCTTCATCTACACAATAAGAACCTGGGTCTCCAGAGCCCTTTACCTTAACCCAGAAACTCTTTTCTATCTATTCCAGATCTTTAGATAGTAACTTCACTCTATCAAGCAATTGCCAATCAGAAATTTTTGAATCCACCTCTAACCTGGAAGTCCCTCAGCTCTGAATTTTCCTGCCTCTTCAGGCCAAACCAATGTGCACCTAACATATATCAATTGATGACCACCTGTAATTTCTGTCCCTCTAAAATGTATAAAATCAAGTTGTAATCCAACCACGTTGGGCACATGTTCTCAGGGCCTACTGAGGTTGTGCTTTGGGCCGTGATCACTCACATTTGGTTCAGAATAAACTTTTTAAAGTATTTTACTAGAATAAAGAACTGGAATCAGCACTTTTGTGATCTTCTAGTGACAGAGAGGTCACCCCCAGTGCAATGTTACAGAAAACCACATGGGAGGCTAGAATGTCCTCAGTTCCCCCAAAAGCAATCCTTCCCTCAGTTATCAAAGGAGGATAAGTGGAGAACCTGGACTTTTACCTCTACCTGTCAGAGAAGTGGGTACCTCTGCCTGTCCTTCCCCTGCCAGAGTGTTGTCAAGAGAGCCACTTAAGACAGAAAATTTAAATAAGATCATATTTTAAATATGTAAATATCCAGGTTTTAATCAATCATTTCTGTCATTCCCAGAACCTGCAAGATCTCAAACTGAATATACAAAAGGACAGTCTACGGATGTCAATACTGAGATAACAGAGAAGCTAAAGTTATCTGAAGCAAAATGTAAAACAATCATGATAAAACTGATGAAGTGAGTAATTATGAACAGATTTGAAACAATTGCAAAACTAGCCCCAGTAAAAAAAAAAAACATGAAGGTGAAACAAGTGGAAATTTTGAAACTGAAACATACAATAATCAATATTTTAAAAAATCCAGGAATGGACTCAACAGCAGAATAGAGGAAACAGGGCAAAAAAAATCAGTCAACTTGAAAATGGAATAATAGAAATTATCCAACTTGAATGACATAGAAAAATAGACTAAATACATGAATGAACAGACCATCAGGGTACTGTGGGAATCCAGCAAAAGACCTCACATTCAGGCCATAAAATTCCATGCCTTGGTATTTCATTCCTTTTTGGATATCTTTTTATACTCTAACACCAACAGCATATTGAATTAGATTAGCCAAAGTCTTGAAACTCCTGTGAAATATTTTTAAATACCCTGTTTCTAAACCTAAAAGTTTGGCATATTAAAAAAATGTTACTTTAGGTTTTCACTTTGCCAAAACACACATTTTTGTATTCTGATCCAAGAACTTCCCCTGAGCCCAACAAGTCTATCTTGGTAAAAATAATTTAGTTCAATTCGGTACAACAGATGTTTATTAAGTACCCACAAAGGGCCAGGTTCTGATCCACTCTATTATCATGTGTTGTTCTTCTTTCCTAGGATGGCCTTTTCTGGTCCGCCTGGTAAACTCCTATTCTTCCTTCAGATTCAGCCCAAATCAGTCTTCAGTAATGTGAGTTCCTTCAGCTTGACATATTGTTTACTTGTCAATAAATTTGTATGGTACTCAACACATCATGCACTGATTTTTGCCCTTGTGACTGAACTGTGTATTCCTAGAGGTGAGGACACTGTCTTTTCATCCTTGTCACTCCAGTTGCATTGAAATCTCCTTTATCACGAAATGTGTTCGGTAATTTACTGTTGCATAAATAAATGAATTCATGTATTCAGCTATGCTTCTGATATTTTTAAATACCGACTGCCTGCTAGGCAGAGTAATGGACCCAGGTATACATGGTGAATGAATGATGTTACTCCTTGTATTGAAGATTGCAAACTGTAGCAGAGATGACATATCATTGGAATACAGAATTAACTGTAATAGAAAAGTTGTTGAAAGGTTTTAAGAATAAGAATTATCTTGTTCTTATTCTAATTTATATCCAAACTTAAGGTATCCTTTAGAAACATGTTAGGTTTTAAGTAATAAAGAACAGTGCCTTTAACACACAAGAATTCAATTTTCTCTTATCTTAAGAATTACAAAGAGAGGACATTCAGAGCTATTGCCTGTGTTCAACAAAGTTTACAAATATCACTGTCCTTCAGTCCTCTTCTGTTGTTTCCAACATGTGACTTTCATCTTCATGCTCACATGATCGCTGCCACATATTTCACCTTATATTTGATACACAGACAAGAAGATAGAATCAAAATAAGGGAGCATAAAAGGCAAAAAAAAAAACTGAAGAGAAATTTCCTTACAATATTTTCTAACACAGCTACTCATTGTATTTCAATGGCTAGAACAGGGTCACAAGTCAACCCTGAGATACAAATTAGTCTGGAAAGATATTTAGGCTTAATCTGCAATAACAGAGGAAGAAAATGGGGAAAGAAAAGGGTAATAAATGACTTTTGGGTAAATATTCCACTTTTAAAAAATTTCATTGGCTATCATAGTTGAAAATGGTAGTGACTAATGGACAAAAAATGATCAATATATTAAAATCAAAATAGACAGTTATTTTATTAACTATGGAAAGAAAAAAAATTGTCCATGTCTCTGATAGTTATTTAGAAGAGTACTTGAAAGGTATTTTTCAAAAAATATATTTTTAAGATATGGCCTTAAAACCACCAGAAACTTTTATTTCTATTATTTTAAACAAATAAGAAAAAAAGTTTCTAAATTATTTATGCTATAATATGAAAGTTCATAAAGATGAAGATTTTTGTAATGAAATTATATAATTTTATAATAGTTCTGAACTTTTTTTTTCAAGTGCTCTTTCTCTCTATAATACAGTACACGGAAAGTGAACAGTCTTTGGTAGCACTATCTTTAAACCCTCAACGTTGCAAAACTCTCAATATTCCCACAGAATTCTCGCTTACTGGACTTGGCGCTTGACTGAGAGTGAGGCAGAGTAAGTCTATATATAAATGTTGGGAAGGATACTTCTTTCATTTTGGGTAAAGTAGAATTGAATAGCTTTTTTGTTTGTTTGTTTCATCCAAAGCAGATGACTTTGGACCGTACTGGTGAAAAATAAGGTAAGATTCTTGAATTTCAAATTTTCATAGATGTGTTTTGAAGAGCACTACAGTAGGTATTATTTATAATAATCAACACCTTTATAGGATGTGATATCCTAGAAGGTAAATTTCTTTGAAACTTCATTGAAAGGTAACATCATAACCATTGGATTTCAAATTCAAAATCTGGAACTGGGGCCAAATCCTTTCTGATATTACTTCCCTTTCTCACTATTTCTCAGTTGTCTATACCAATATACTGCAACTCAAAGAAACTACTTAAAATTTCTCACTTATAAAGAGTACTTGGAACAGGTCCATGTTATAGTAGCTTTATGTTACAACTTGTTTCAACAGGTTATACTTTTAATGCAAATTTAATACAGGATGCATTCAGCTACATGCTTTCTTCTTCAAAAGAATGTTTCACTTTAGGATTTTGGAATCATACTCAGATGACATCTTCTTTTAAATAGTTACTTTCCATTTTTGTGGAATTTTTTTAACCTAGGATATTAAACTAATTTTGTACACACTAGTCGAATCTCACCATTTTTTAAAAATATTAAGGTCTAAGCTACTTAATTACACATGTTTTTTCATACCTTTGTTTGATTTTATCCCCAAGTAGAATTTCCTATTCAAAAATGGATCTAACTTGATAACATACCTTTCTCATAATGAATAATATACATTGTTAGCACATTCATTGTGATTATTTCTTTAATTACTAAAGGTATATTTCCTGCTTTTTAGTTATTAATTGATTAGTATGATGATGAAACAGTTGGAGAAGGGTATTTTTTTTTCCCCAGAAGAAGAGCATGTGTCTTGAGAATATGACTATTTCTTAAGACCATAGATTTATTTGTTTTCTTGAAATAATGCTTACAGTACTAGGAATGTGGCAATAACCAATAGCTATTGAACTAAAATTCCATGTCCTTTCATGTAATAATACCAACATATTAAATAAATAAATAAAAATGACTTATCAAGGTTTATACGCCTTTCCTTTAAAATATTATATTTCCGTTTTTAATAAAAATTTTGAAAATACATTTAGACATTCTTAAACATAGATTTGATATTATCCTTTTGGTGGAAGAATGTGATCTTGCAGAGACTTTGTAAATGACCCTCCAGGGGCTTGTACATTACTCACAAATTTTAGGTTGCACTTTGTCTGTGTGGTCAGTGAGACTGAAACTTATGCAATTAGAGCAAATATTTAATCATATTAGGATTTATTTTAGCAATAAGTCATCCTTGCCAGTTATTTATACATGTTGAAGGTTAGTGCAACAAATCACCTTTGCTTCTACTCTGTGTCAAACACTTTGCCTCAGAAATAAGAAAGGATAGATCATTGTAAATCTGACTCTATGATAGTGCTTGGCACATTAATTAATGTAATTCTGGTTCCTGCATCACATCTTTAACCACCTATGTGCAGTCATAGAAGCATATATCAGAAAAAAGGTGCTATTGTTGTCATTTTTTATTCATGTTTCTTTTCTCTCTCTTTTTTTTAACTTGTGTTTCAGTACTTTTTACCTTGAACACAGCACAACGTGGAAGATAACTGGTTTGATGTAGTACTAGGGAGACTTTACCCCAATGAAAATGTGTGCTCTGTCAAGGGATTAACTGCGAGGTCCACCCAGGTTATTTTTTTTTCATTAATTAATTAAAACCCAAATTTATTTAAAACTAATATGTAGGGTATTTTTACCTTGCTTAGTGATAAGGAATTACAAAGATAAAAAGAAGAATATGAACAACCCAGCTCTCAAAAACCTTATATTGTGTCTTAATGGCTTCTCATCAACATTTCTATAGCTTTGACTGTCTACTGGAGTATGTTAAGCTTGTTTTCTCTTTTCACAAGTAATCCCCTTTTGATGAACAAATACTCAAAAATAGTTTCCTGTCAACTTTCTCTTTTTTAGCTAATCTTACTATATATTCAATACTAACAGACACTGCTTATGTACTTTACATAATTATTATTTAATTCTCTGAAAAACTCTACCAAGAAAGTGCTTATTGTCTACATTTTATAAAGAATAGAATTGTGACTTCAATGCATGAAGCAACTTGTCTGAGGTCCTGCACCTGGTATCTCACTCTACAATCACATGGACAAAGTTTTCAGACCCCAGTGCCAAATTTGTAGGATGGAGGCAAAATATTTAATAACAATTTCTTTTCTCTTTAAGTAAATTTCTTTGACCAAATAGATTTCCAAATTGCTAGTACTAAACAGGGAATAGGGTTACTTTTCAACTGTCTACAACATTTACCTGTCACTAATTTTTCAACTACATAATGTAATAGAGTTCTTGAAAACAATCTTAGGAGGCAGGTCCCACTCTTCACCATTTTCAAATGAAGACAATATGGCTGAGAAGCTCTAGATATTTTGCATAGTGTCATATAGCTGATAAGTTTTCAAGCTGAAATTGAACCCTTATTTTTTTTTAACTATTTGTTTTTCTGCTACTTCCACTGCCTACGTGTTCTTTTTGACAAATCTTGGCAAAAGAAGGCCAGTGTGCCCTACCACTCATCACACAACTTGGCTTATTCCAACAATGTATATAAATATATAAACACATTGGCACAGAAATAGGAAATGAAATGGGAATAGTTTAGGTACCTATATTTATCCAACAATAGAGAGAAAGAGAGGAATAGCAGCGGGGAGTGACAGAAGAGTAGATCTCCTTCTCAGGACAGCTGACTCCACAGACCAGGGCAAAACAGGGATTTGAATTCACCTAACTCTCTAGTGTTAGCCTCAGTAAAGGAATTCAGAAGCTTATTACTGGGGGTTACAAACTAGCAAAGAGATACTTTCAGCCCCTGCCGAAAGAATTATTTATTCTTTACTAAATGACATAGGCCATGTAATGGCAAAGAGAATAGAAACCAGGAACTTCCTAGTTCAAAATTCAGTAACACAGGGTTTCTGAGTGAAATAAAAATGGTTTTGTTCTTTAATTAGGGCAATTATTTAGCATGGTAAAAAGACAAAATACAATCTGCTCTCCTCCCACCTGCTTCCCACAAGCTTCATTTCCGATTATATCTTGCTCATGAATATGGTCTTTGCATGCAGTATAATTTTAGATGTGTTCCCTCACCTGAATATGCATTCCTTGCACTAGATATTCTTTTTTTTTTCTTCTTTGAGTTGGAGTCTCGCTCTGTTGCCCAGGCTGGAGTGCAGTGGCAGCAATCTCGGCTCACTGCAAGATCTGCCTCCTGGGTTCACGCCATTCTCCTGCCTCAGCCTTCCGAGTAGCTGGGACTACAGGCGCCCGCCACCAGGCCGGCTAATTTTTTGTATTTTTAGTAGAGACGGGGTTTCACCGTGTTAGCCAGGACGGTCTCGATCTCCTGACCTCGTGATCCGCCCGTCTCGGCCTCCCAAAGTGCTGGGATTACAGGCATGAGCTACAGCGCCCAGCCTAGATATTGTTTAACTAGCATTTTCTGTTTCTTCAGTAACATCTAGCTCTCTGAAGTCTTTCGGTTGCTTGTCTGGCTTCACAAATAGCTAAAATTCTTGAGGGTAAGATTGTGTCTAATTTAGTTTATTGACATCAAACAGAAGTCCTGGTAATTGTGTAATGTAATAAATGTTAAAGAACTGGATGAATTTATACCACTGGTTTTCAAAATAACAAGTTATGGTGTTTCCTTCTAGACAGCTAAAGAGAGCATATTCTGTTTCCTGCAGGACTTTGGATAAAGGGAAATTCCAACATCTTCTTGTTTCTTTCTGTTAACAAATAGGTGTGACTATCTTAAAGTGTGCTCATAACCATGTCTGCAAGAGATTGTAATTATATCAAATTGTGATGCAGCACCATAAAATTCTACATATTTAATTTGGAAATAAAATGTATTGGAATTTCTAATTTATTATACCAGTAAACGCTCTTCCTTAGATTTTATGCAACATAATAATTGTCTCAGAACTTAAAGAAATTAAAGGTAATCCAGTAATCAGTAAGAAAGGGTCATCTAGAAAATGAATACGATACATATCTAATACTGTAGGTCTATTTGTGAAAAACCATGGTACATGCTCAAATTTTCTGTATTTGTTTCTGTAGACAAAAATACCCTAAAAAACAGCGATTTTCAAAATTTAATGTGCATACAAATCACCTGTGGATCTGGTTAAAATGTAAATTTAGATTCAGTTAGTTTAGGGTGGTGCCTGAGTATCTATCTGCCTTTCCAACAAGCTCACCAGGTTCATCAAATATACATTAGAGTGTGAGACACACTGACTTGAAAAGATATTTGCACGTATGTCTAGCAACTTAAAAAAAAATGAAAGTGAAATATTGAGTAGAATCGCTCCTTCACACTTACCCAGTATCTGTTTTGATCAAGAGATGTAACAAATTGGGGGATAAGGAGACTGTTTGGAATTAACTTGAACTACAATAATATGCAGATATATATATATATATATATATATATATATATATATATATATATATATATATGCTTTTGAAGCCAAATGACAAGTGTAGATTCAGTGTCCTGGAAAATGATAAAGATTCTCTCCTTGACCAAACTTTAGTCGGGCTCTTCAGAGCCCAGCTAGGTCCCATCTTAGGGCATATCCCCCTAGAGCCCAACTGTAGAAAACTCCTGTTAAGTCAGTTTATCCAGAATCCCCCTCCCTCGATATCAGATCAATATCCTCATCCTCTCAACCTGACCTACCTTCAACAAAAATCTTATTAGGCGGGTTGAATCAGAATCTCCCCAGACCCCTGATGTTTCCTCTTAGTAATTTTTCCCCATGGCCCAGCCTTTAACTATAAAATTCAATTTTATCTTATTGTATTTAGAGTTGAGCTGAATCTGTGCCCCCTACTGCAAAACCCCTCACAGTAGTCCCAGATAAAGAGTGCCTTACGTTTTGAAGAAGTGTCATGAATAATGTTTTTCTTTAACAGAAAAAAATCCCCCTGAAGCAAGAAAGTGTGGAGCTATTTAATTGGATAGATAGGGTAATATAAGTTTGTGCAGAGAAGGGGCAACTTGCTCCAGGTGGAACAACTAGTTTCAACTTTTTATAACTAGAAAATGCCTCTAAATTGTCCTAGTGAAGTGTGTACACTGGGAGAATAGAGAGCCAAATGTCCAAAAATAAATAATTACAAAATAAGATTGCTAAATATTTTTGCTATCACCTTCAGTCAAGTGAATAGCAATTGAGAAAGCTTCAGTCAACTACCCTGGCTAAACAGGAGAACAGAGTCATGAGCTTGAAATGGTTAAGAAACCTACCCAAAAGAGACCTGATCCCCTATTAGTGAGGCAGATGTGACATTTGAATAACATTAAAAATCGTGCATGTCTCTGTAATTTTAGTCCAACCATATTAGCAAGTAAACATTGTAACATATAATGTAAAACATAAAGTCACATTGTTATAATACTGAGAGTTTGTTTTATATTCTGAATGTTAAAACATCTTAGGTATTTTGTGCAGCTTGCTTTTTAATATCTTAACTCTAATGTCAACTCTTTGTGGATGACAGCTATAACAATCAGATTTAAGCATGCTAAATGTTGTCATTTAAAATTTTAATGGTATAAATAATTATTATAAAATATGTTGATTTCTCATTGTCAGTGAAAATTACAATGCAATACACAGCAAGCTTTTAACTGAGTGAAAATAGTTTTAATAGTGTCAGTTTATGGCATTGCATAAGTAATTGTCTAAGCAACCAATTATATGTTTATTGGGGACACATACGGCAAAACAACTAAAAGGTTAGTGTAAAATGTTTATTTTTTTTGAACATTTGTGTTACATTTAAATGCTGGTATTTCCAAGTTTATATTTATTAATATAGTGAGCTCCAATTGGGAATATTTTGACATTCAAGTACAACTAGAAAGTATTATATTGACTACAAAATCCAAAATGTGACACAGTTGTAAATTTTTTATGAACACATGCATCATTATACTCTACAATAATTTTTCTCTTGCAAAGTACAAGGGCACATTGAAATCCTAGGAATCACATGAAACATGCAAATGGACACAGGGTAAGACCAAAAATTACAAAATATCCCTGATAAGTCCAATGGACCTTGAAAGAGGAGAAGGGAAGCATCTGATAGCCAATTAATGGCACTTTAGACTTCAAGAAGTTTCCTAAAAGTCCGAGGTATGAGGAGTAACAGGGTTCTCAGAGCCACAGTGGTATCTCAAGATATCATTTGGTCATTTGGACAAAGTGTCTACTGCTAATTACTGCTAACGTTTTATTGCTTTCACGTTCAGGTATTCTTAAGCTCATTGGCCCATTTGGTAATGCAAAGCCCTCTAAGCATTGACTTTGTCCTCCATCCAATCCTTAGCTGCTGTGCAGTATAAAGGCAACCTTCACCTTTTTGACAAATGTATTTACAGATTATGTTTGAAATTTAAAATAACCCAGTATATGGAGCAGTGTGCGTGTGTGTATGAATTAATTTTATCCTATACCTAAGGGATTTTATGGTACATTTGTAGGACCCTAATTAAGACTACACAATTTGGAGGTAGATAATTAGCATTTGAAGGTCCTTGATTGGGGATTCAGACTTCAGAAATCTTATACAAACTCTTTATACATCATTAAGTAAATATTCAACACAAGGCTCATACTTAACATTATAAATATTAAAATGTTTTATTTGGGAAGAATAAGGGATGTTCAGGATATATGGTTGTCTAAAAAGAGTGTATAGTACATTCACACAGCATACAACAATTTTTCTCTCCCTCTTCTTTTTCTTAATCAAATATTCTGATACCTGAGCCAACTAGAAACATGGCTGGTCCTTCTATCAAGTTATAATTTTATCTGCTTTAGAGTAAACTGAGAATTTCAAAGTTCTTGTAAAAGTGCTTCAAATAAACAATTAACACTATAAATTACATTATGTGATTTTTTTATATATACTTGGTGATAAATATTTGTATGTTTATCAGAATCCATTCTGAAGTTTACTTTCACTGTAACGTGTTCCACGATAACAGGTTAGAAAGAAATTTTATACAGCCACCATCTGTCTGTATTTACTAAAAGAACCTGACAATTGTTCACTGCAAACATTTGCTTA
Organism: Gorilla gorilla gorilla; assembly: GCF_029281585.2. Taxonomy (NCBI): domain Eukaryota; kingdom Metazoa; phylum Chordata; class Mammalia; order Primates; family Hominidae; genus Gorilla; species Gorilla gorilla. The sequence continues at coordinate 99,272,830 of NC_073238.2, read as the reverse complement.
GATTAATACACAGCAACTCCTCTGATTGTCAATACCATATTAAATATATACATAATAAATACATTAATACATATTAACACTTAAAGTAATAACAGAACACTAAAATGTATATTTAAACAGAACACTAAAAATGTATATTTAAAGAGAAGCAATATAAATTAGTGGTATTTACAGAAATTCTGAGCCTTAAAATTAGAAGCTTCAAATACAATAAGCAAACAAATCTAAATTTCATTTTATAAAAACAACACATTGTTCAGATGATTATAATTGTAAGTAGTACATTAATATGTATATACTTAATTACCATTCAATATTGATTATAAACCACCTGATAGTCACAATCTTTTAAGTGAATTTGTACTTCAATAATTACATAGAATAATTTATGTATCTTTCTTTATAACTTAGTATCATAAACTCAGAACACATGCACTGTCATTGTAACATGTTCCACAATGGCAGGTTAGAAAGAAATTTTATACAGCTACCATCTGTCTCTACTTACTAAAAGAGCCTGACAACTAGAGAAATGGGTGTTTTTGGCCATGTTCTGCTACAGACACTCCTGCACCAAACCCTCTGGCCTCCACGTCTCCTGGCATGCTGATCACACGGAAGATGTTTTCATCCTGTTGATGATGTTTCACCCTATTGTTGCCTACTCAATATCTAGTCTCTTCTATTTCCTCATCAGCAAAGTTTCCATTTTGTTTAGGGTAACAATGTGTCCAGTTGATAAACTGCGTTTCCCAGCCTGCTTTGCAGTTCAGTCTAGTCATGAGATAGAGTTACTGTTGATGAATATCTGCTAGGGATTTCTGGGAAATTTTGTTGTCTCGATATAAGTATCACCTTTCTCTTTGTTGCTTATTTATCCCTGTAACTATTCTGGCATGGATTGCAAATATGAAGCCACCGACGGAGCATGACCATGCAACCATAAAGTTATTGAAAAAAAAAAAAAGGCTCGTACTCAAGATGGTCAGGCAGAAACATAGAAGGAGATTGGGATGTTGCTGATACTATAGAGCCTTAGCTGAAGCTCCAGACTGCTTGCCTTTGAATATTTCTTTATGTGAGGGGTCACTGGTAATAATTCTATTACTTGTAGTCAAGGAAAATCCCAAACTGCTCTAAAAATCGTGATAACTGCTTTTCATCCTACATGTCAAAAACAAGAACAATATTAAATCATAATTCACTAGAGGACATTTCCAATAAAATATAATTTTACATACATTTACTTTAACTTTTCTAAGGAAAATACAAGTATCCATTAACTCACAGACCAATTTCCAAAGGAAGCAATTTAAAAAAATTTACCCACGATAATCTGTTTAAGGAAATTCACATTTTGGGGGCGAAAAAGAAATCAATCATAGAGAATTAGTCTCAGTCTATATTTTGAACATCTGTATTTATTTCGTATGGGTAATCTAACTTTGAATAATACTGAGGATAATAATTGTTGATGATGATAAATGAAATCATTACTTTTGAATATTTATGTAACATACCATGTACTTTTATATACCAATTATATTTATACTTATAATAACTTGAGTGAAATATTTATTTTCACAATTTTACAATAAAAAATAATTGAGGCTAAGAGAAGTCAATGACTTGGTAATTATGGCTGCTATGTTGAGAGGTCAAATTTCACACATTCCCTTGTTATTCTGAATTGATTTCAGTTCTGAAGTTAGACTGTTCTTTTACTTACCTTTGTTATGGTTCTAGGAACAGTTTGGAAGAGTAGTTCATGTGAGTCAGTAATAATGGAGTTAAAACAAGAGTGAAAAACATGAAAATTATAAATAGAGCTAAGACTCTGAGGGAATTGGTGAGTTGAACTGGCAAGAAGCAGCCCACTCTGACCTTAGGCCTCTGGAATCCTGGCAGAATGAGACCCTTTGTCACTGCTGCTTAAGAAGTGGTAAGATAAGTGGTATTTATTTATTTTTTATTTTTAAGATAGAAATTTTCTTTTTATTAATGACCCCAATCGTATTTCTTTAGATACAGGAGTTTTGAACTCATATACATAAGAGAAAACAAATTAAGATTGTGTTATCCTGCAACTTATTACCAGTAACATATTGCAAAGTGAAACAGCTTGGAAAAGAGGGTGGGAGAAAAGGGAAGTGACGGAAGGAAGATAAAGAAAAGGAATTAAGTTGATCAAGTGGAATTCTTTTTCTTTTTTTAATTCTTGGGAACTATGAGGTCCTTGCAAGCACAGCTCATTTCTGCAGATTATTTTCCAAACATGTATGAAATGGAACCAAAACAGACTCCCTTAAGAACCTGAAAGGTGCAACATTAAAAGCTATGATTATCCAGTAGCAAGCGTTCCAGCCTTTAGTTGCCAGCTGCTTCACCTCCTATTCCCAAGTTGGCAGGATGAAAGCATCTTCCGTGTGATCAGCATGCCAGGAGATGTGGAGGCCAGAGAGTTTGGTGCAGGAGTGTCTGTAGCAGAACACGGCCAAGAACACCCATTTCCCTAGGCTTGATTTATTCCCACAGCAGACTTTAGCCCTAGCAGAACTGTCTTACATGAATTCTGCAGGGAAATCTTGCCCATTGGACTGGACAGTCTGACCTAAGCAGCACTTGGTCTATTGTCCTCTTCTGGGACCCCAGCTTGTCTGAACCTGTTCGCAGGGCAGCCTCAGGTGCCCTGGGACTCTGCATCATAGCTCCTATGCAAGTGGACCATGCCTGAATGGTGGAGAAATATGGGGGCTAACCCCCATGGCCACACACCAGCCCATCTACTTGCTGCCCATATTGCAGCTTCCCACAAGCCCACAGCAACCAACCACATAGCTTTACTAGCATATGTGTGCATGGGCAGGTTTTGCCATCCTTGCCCTATCAGTGCATGTGTGTATATGCACCTTGCTCTCCCACTGCTGAGGCAAAGTTCACTTGGAACCTATACCCCCACTAATCTGCAATGTAGTTATAGCCTTGGAAGACACACAGCCAGCCAGCCTGGCCCCACCAGTGCCCCACCCTCGCACCAACACTGCTGGAAGAGTGAAACTAGGCAGTGAGAATAGTGGATCCTCCCACACCCTGAGCAACTACCCCTACCTGTGGCACACAGAGAGCATACACAGACCCGTTCCCACCAGTTTCTTGACCTCATGATAATACCACCACCAGCAGGACCACACACAGTCACTAGCAGAGGTTCCTTGCCCCACACGCCCATGATGCCTCTGCCACTGTGGTGAATGCCCACATAGAGGCAGGCATCCTGGCGCCCACTAGTACCCTGCCACAACCAATGAGCCTGCACTCCACTGCACTGCCACTGCCGCTAGCAAGTGAGCATGAGGACAGATCTCATTGCCACCACATTGTGAAATGCTTTGGATGATACCACCCGCAGAGTATAGTGACCAGTTGTCCAGGAGCAGCTTGGCCCCACCAGTCCAGAGGATTCTTAACCTTGAGTAGCCAGAAAACAAAGTTGGGGCTAATACAAGACACCCAGAGTTAGAGCACATAGTCCAGAAATTGGGAGCTGAGCACTGACCCACTAAAATCTTCCAGAAACAAAGCCAGTAAGCTGAACCCACCTTAAACCACAATCAAACCCTTAAGGTAATTAAATAAGATAAACGGGAAAAGAAAAAAACCCAAAGGTCAGCAACTTCAAAGACTGAAGAATCATCAGCCCACAAAGATGAAAAAGAACCAGCACAAGAGCTCTCTGACAACTCAAAAAGCCAGGGTGCCTTTTTTCCTCCAAAAAACCAAACTACCTCCCCAGCAAGGGTTCTGAGCCAGGGTGAGACGGCTGAAATGACAGAAATAGAATGCAGAATATAAATAGAAATGATGATCACTGAGATGGAAGAGTATGTGGAAACCTAATCTGGGGAGGCTAATCATAGTAAAACAATAAAAGAGCTGACAGACAAAATAGCCAGAAAAACAATCTATACCCATCTGATAGAGCTGAAAAGCCCACTACAAGAATTTTATAACACCATCACAACTATTAATAGCAGAATAGGCCAAGTTGAGGAAAGAATCTCAGAGCCGGAAAACTGGCTCACTGAAATAAGACAGGCAGACAAGAATAGAGAACAAAGAATGAAAAGGAATGAACAAACCATCTGAGAAATATAGAATTACATAAAGAGAAGAAATCTAAGACACACTGGGGTCCCTGAAAGACACAGGGAGAGTGTATGCAACTTGGAAAACATATTTCAGGATATCATTCATGAGAGCTTCCCCAATCTAACTAGAGAGGCCAACATTCAAATTCAGAAAATACCAAAGACCCCACAAAGATAGTTCACCAGATGATAATTGCCAATACACATACTCATCAGATTCTCCAGGGAAATGAGAGAAAAAAATTGCTAAAAGCAGCTCAAGAAAAAGTCAGGTCACCTACAAAGAGAAGCCCATCAGACTAAGAGTGAACCTCTTGGCAAAAACCCTACAAGCCAACAGAAACTGGGGGCCAATATTTAACATTCTTAAAGAAAAGCAATTCCAACCCAGAATTTTATATTCAGCAAACTATGCTTCATAAGCAAGGGAGAAATAAGATCCTTTTCAGACAAGCAATAGCTAAGGGAATTCTTTACCACCAGACATGCCTTACAAGAGGTCCTGAAAGAAGCATTAAATATGGAAAGGAAGGACTGTTACCAGACAGACAAGAACTCACTTAGGTACACAGACCAGTGACACTATAAACCATACAAACAAGTCTGCATAACTATCTAACATCATAACAAGATTAAATGCATACATATGAATATGAACCTTTAATGTAAATGGCCTAAATGTCCCAGTTAAAAGACATAGAGTGGCAAGCTGCATAAAGAAGCAGTATGTTCAAGAGACTCATCCCACATGCAATAACAACAATAGGCTCAAAATAAAAGAATAAAAAAAGTTACCAAGCAAATAGAAAACAGAAAAAAAGCGAGAATTGCAATCCAAATTTTAGATAAAACAGACCTTAAACTAACAAAGATTTTTTTAAAAAGACAAAGAAGGGCACTACATAATGATACAGGGTTCAATTCAAGAACAACATCAAACTATCCTAAATATATATCCACCCAACAAAGGAGCACCTACATTCATAAAGCAAGTTCTTAGAGACCTTTAAAGAGACTCAGACTCCCACGGAACAATAGTGGGAGACTTCAAAACCACATGGACAGTATTAAATCATCAAGGCAGAAAATTGACAAAGTATTCAGGAACTAAACTCACTATTGGACCAAATGGACCTGAAGTCCAATCTTTGCTGGTTTGAAATCTGTTTTTTAATCTTTGTTGGTTTAAAGCCTGTTTTGTCTAAAATTTGGATTGTAACCCTTACTTTTTTCTGTTTTCTAAGTTCCTGGTAGATTTTTCTTCATTCCTTTATTTTGATCCTATGATTCTTATTGCATGTGAGATGAGTCTCTTAAAGACAGTGTATTAGTCTGTTCTCATGCTGCTAATAAAGACCTAACTGAGACTGTGTAATTTATAATGGAAAGAGGCTTACTTGACTCACAGTTCTACAGGGCTGGGGAAGCCTCAGAAAACTTACAATCATGGCAGAAGGGGAAGCAAACACATCCTTCTTAACATGACAGCAGCAGAGAGAAGTGCAGAAAAAATGGGGAAAAGCCCCTTATAAAACTGTAAGATCTCATCAGAACTCATTCACTCTCATGAGAACAGGATGGGGGAAACTGCCCCCATGATTCAATTATCTCCACCTGGTTCCTCCCATGACACGTGAGGATTACAGAAACTACAATTCAAGATGAGATTTGGGTGAGAACACAGCCAAACCCTATCAGACAACATGCCAATGAATTGCTTGCCACTCTATGTCTTTTAATTGGGGCATTTAGGCCATTTCTAAAGAACTCTTCACCCAAAAATAACAGAATAGTATTCTTATTGCCAAATGGTACATACTCTAGAATTGATCACATAATCAAACACAAAACACTCCTCTGCAAAGGCAAAATAACTGAAATAATAACAACCACTCTCTTGGACCACATTGCAATCAAATTAGAAATCAAGACTAAAATTTCACTCAAAATTATACAATTACGTGATGCCACTCTCTTCTAGTTTCTTTCTTACTTTTGTGGCTACTGTGGGGATAGTGAAAAAAAAAAAAAAAACCCTGCTCTTTTGCTATTTCCTGAAAAATCAGTGTTTACCATAAGTAACCCTGCTGTTGATCCTATATCCTAAATATCTCTCATATATTTTTCTTTCCTTCCAATGAATTGTTTTCTACTAATCTAAGACCACATCTAATACTCATAATATCCTGCATGATGATATTAATTCATTTATTTTTGATATCCATTTCCCACAAAACCATAAACATTGTTTTTTACAACAACTAAATTATATTGTATATTTATAGGCAAAGCAATGAAAGCTGTGGTCAAAAAATGTAACCTGGAATTGTTCTTTATTGTCTGGCTCTGAGAAATATTTTCTTTTTTTTAATTATTATTATACTTTAAGTTTTAGGGTACATGAGCACAATGTGCAGGTTAGTTACATATGTATACATGTGCCATGCTGGTGTGCTGAACCCATTAACTCGTCATTGAGCATTAGGTATATCTCCTAATGCCATCCCTCCCCCCTCCCCCCACCCCACAACTCTCCCCAGAGTGTGATGTTCCCCTTCCTGTGTCCATGTGTTCTCATTGTTCAATTCCCATCTATGAGTGAGAACATGCGGTGTTTCGTTTTTTGTCCTTGCAATAGTTTACTGAGAATGATGGTTTCCAATTTCATCCATGTCCCTACAAAGGACACGAACTCATCATTTTTTATGGCTGCATAGTATTCCATGGTGTATATGTGCCACATTTTCTTAATCCAGTCTATCATTATTGGACATTTGGGTTGGTTCCAAGTCTTTGCTATTGTGAATAGTGCTGCAATAAACATACGTGTGCATGTGTCTTTATAGCAGCATGATTTATAGTCCTTTGGGTATATACCCAGTAATGGGATGGCTGGGTCAAATGGTATTTCTAGTTCCAGATCCCTGAGGAATCGCCACACTGACTTCCACAATGGTTGAACTAGTTTACAGTCCCACCAACAGTGTAAAAGTGTTCCTATTTCTCCACATCCTCTCCAGCACCTGTTGTTTCCTGACTTTTTAATGATTGCCATTCTAACTGGTGTGAGATGGTATCTCATTGTGGTTTTGATTTGCATTTCTCTGATGGCCAGTGATGATGAGCATTTTTTCATGTGTCTTTTGGCTGCATAAATGTCTTCTTTTGAGAAGTGTCTGTTCATATCCTTTGCCCACTTTTTAATGGGGTTGTTTGTTTTTTTCTTGTAAATTTGTTTGAGTTCATTGTAGATTCTGGATATTAGCCCTTTGTCAGATGAGTAGTTTGCAAAAATTTTCTCCCATTTTGTAGGTTGCCTGTTCACTCTGATGGTAGTTTCTTTTGCTGTGCAGAAGCTCTTTAGTTTAATTAGATCCCATTTGTCAATTTTGGCTTTTGTTGCCATTGCAAAATACTGGCAAACCGAAACCAGCAGCACATCAAAAAGCTTATCCGCCATGATCAAGTGGGCTTCATCCCTGGGATGCAAGGCTGGTTCAATATATGCAAATCAATAAATGTAATCCAGCATATAAACAGAACCAAAGACAAAAACCACATGAGAAATATTTTCCAGCACCATTTTCAGAAGCTTTTCCCCGGAAAATGTTGTTCCAGCTATGCAAAAATGGCTTGCAATTATAAAAATGTGATATGCTCTAGCACATGTATCTTGTAACATATGCTGTTCTTTTCCTGTACTGACCTTCTTCTGCTCCACCAATCGGGTTAATTTCTATTCTTTCTTCAGGGGTCAGCTCAAAAATTGCTTTTCCTGGTAAACCTTATATTCTAAAATAGTGTTAAGCCCTTCTTCACAGTTCTATAGAGTTTGATATCTACTTGCATTAAATCAATTAGTCATACCATATTGTAGTTTTCTAGCAATTTTCACAATTTTAACAATATTAATAAAAGCTAATATTTGAATGCTTTCCATACAAACATTCATTTTTCTTAGTAACCCTGTGAGATGGGGTTTGTTGACATTCCTGTATTATAAATGAAGAAACTGAGGCCCAGAAATGGTGAAGCAACTTGCACAAAGTTTCATGTCTACTGAGTGACAAAGGCAGGACACTGTATGAATTTCATTCCATTTTCATATTCCTCTGTAAAAACCTCAGCAACCAGCATATTGAATTACTTACAGCAGGGAGCTAACGTGTGTTTACCAAATGTTGAATGAGATAGGAGAAATATAGTAATAGACATGGGAGCATGCAAATAATCCAGTTAAGTACTTACTGGAGTTGCTCTATCATGTCTGCTTAATTACTGTTCACATGAGAGGCATCAACATTTAAAGGTTAACAGCTTATGTTCAAACTCACATATGGCAAATTCTCCATTTTTTTTCTTTTTTCTCTCAGGTGGGAATGAATTTAGTTGACAGCCAGTTACTTAATTTATTGTGTAGCAGAAACGCTAAGGAAGAATTGAGCAGAAATGTAGAGAGGATCAATGAAATAATAAAACAACATTCCATTCTTTCTATCCTAAAAGTCTCTAATGATTCCTTTGAACTCTCCAGTGGCATTATTTTGTAATCCTGGAACCCTTTATCATTTTAATGCTTTGGGAAGACACTTTAAGTACATGATCATAAATCCCAGTGAGAAGGGTAGAGCAAGAACACTTTGTAGGTTCACTGGTCCTAGTGTCATTTTTTAATGAGAAGATGCTTATGTGTGTTTAAATAATAAGAGAAAGAAGATTCTGAAGGAAACATGAGCAACTTTCATTTCAGTTGTTATTTTACATCAAAAATTATATGCATTGTATAAAATATTTAAATTGATAAATTTAAATGTTAAATACTTAAAACTTTGTATTAGCAGTTTATAATTCTTTTATATGTAAAGTTATTTTCCTTCAAAATCCTCATCAAGCTTGTCTTACATATACTCTGTTCATTGATGACTTTACTCATTTTCTCCATCTGCTGAAAATGTTATTTTCTTACCATCTCATACCCTACCTTTCCAGGGTTTCCTGAAATAATAGTCTTAATTGAGCTCATTTGAATTTTTCTAAGGCTTACAAATCTGTTCTACATTATATAACACTTCATTCCTTATATTTACCTTGTTTTGTAAATTGTTTACTCACTTAGTAGGCCTTTACTGTGCAACTATTACAAACCAAGCATTATACTGGCATGAAAATACAAGGTGGTGAAAAAGACAAAACTGGGTGGTGGAGCTAAGGAATGTGGGAAATAGTGAGCTGGAAAGCTGTTCAGAATCATAGACTGGGCGCTAATCAAGAAACATTCCCAAACACCAGTGAATGGTCCCTTTGCAATTTCTACCCAGTAGGCTTTCAGGATACTAAGGAAGAGTAACTGCTATGTGCCTTTCTAAATGAAATCATTAACTATGATTATATTATCCCCATTCTACTACTTTTATGCTAAATGTATGGATTCAGAAATCACAGAAGGAAGTGAGAAGCAGATAATTTGACAATTTCATATATAGATCTCCGGGTTTAATGTAATCCTATTCAAGTCTAATGTGGGGGCCATCAAAAAAACCTCAACTTGGACCTGATGTCATAAGCGAATGGGGCAATGCATCGTCTACCTAGAAAAAGAATGAATGTATTTTTTTTGTGCTTAAATGAAAAAAAATAATATTTTGAACATGAGGATGGATTCTGTTAAATTCTTTTGGTATTGTCAAAAGCTTTGCTTTTCCTCTGTACCAGATATATCCTTGTGGAAGAATTATACTTTCTATTGAATTCGGATTGGTCATATGAATTGCTTTTTTGAATGAAATGTGAGTTTGTAGTGCATGTGTCACTTCTGAGCAAGAGCTTAAGAGTCTTCACGAGAGCCTGCTTTCTCTATTTTCCCATGTGTCATGGGTCTTGGTAATCAGAGACAAAGGCTGCTATTTAGCTGGTGTACTGTCATAAAAAAGACTTGAAACAAAGGAAAAGTTGACTAGCAATAAACATTAAAATGTGTAAGAAATAAACCTTTGTTCTTGCAAGCTAACAATATTTTGCATAGTTTTTTTCTACAAGTAAACCTAGTCTAAGCTGATATTGAAATAAAAACAAAATGCACATTGTATATACCATCATAAAACTCTAAACAAGGAAAGATTTTTAAAAATATATTTTTAATTTTTGTGGGTATTCAGTAGGTGTATGTATTTATGAGGTACATGAGATATTTTGAAACAGTTATACAATGCATAATAATCACATTAGATTATTACTATCAGGGCCACTAAAGAATCAGCTTGAAGGACTGATAGGCGAAAACATGAAGTCTGAAGAGATAATCAAAAAAAACAAACACATCCATCTTCCCAAGAAGAATCTTGGGAGCTACAGAGGTGAAGCTACAGAGGTGTTAAATACATACAAGCCCCCATGGGCTTAATCCTAGGGTCTTAACTCCCAATCCTGAGGACTTCTCTGTATTTAACACCTTCAATTGCTTGGGGGCCAAGTGTTGTCATTTGGGGTGACATTACGAGGTGACATTTGAGGTGATATTACATTTGGCATTAGAGTTGGTAATGGTAGTGTGAATAATTATAACGAGGTAGAAATTGTAATCAATTTTAAAAATATGGAAAATTGGGTAATATTTGAGGGTGAGGAAGTGGGATTACTCGGTGAGGATTCTATAGGTGTGGCTGCATTATATAGCTATGAGAGTTGACTGGTGGTGGTTGCTGGTTAATCTTTGTTTGTTAGTATTTTTATCGCAATAGAGATTACCCAGGGAAGTAGGGTTAAATGATTAAGAATAAGGTTAGGAGAAATGGAATAAGGAAAGAGAAAAAGTGGAGCATAATTAGGCCTTTCTGGGCAGGTACAGTGGTTGAGGATATGATCTGAAGTTGGGCAGTGTTTTTGGTGTTGTCCTTTCTATTCAGATTAGATTTAGCAGAAGGGAGGATATATTTTGGCTTGCAAGGAAGTTTGAATATGGTGTTGCATGGCGCATTGTGGTTGAATAAAATCCTAATACACTGGAAAATTTAAATATTTGTGATGGGTATATAAGTTTGAGGTTATTGGTGATAAGGTTGAGTTATAGTGCTAGTGAGAAGCCTAGGATAGTTATGCCCAGAACTGTGAGCTTTATATGGAAAGGCATAATTATTTGGGGAATTGATATTGGGGAGATATTGTTGGAGATTAAAAATCTGGCAAAAATGCTACCAATTGTTCAATGTTTAATTGAATTAATTAGGAGGCATTATTTTTGTTGATAACAACTAAGGTTGTGAAGCGAAGTTGTCCTACCAGTGCGAAGAAGGTAATTTGGGTACTGCAGACAGCTGTTAGGGAGGTGGCAATGAGTGTGATTAAGAGGGCTCAGGCATTGGTATATGATGTGTTTGTGGCTTCAATAATAAGATCTTTGGAGCAGAAGCCTTTGAGGAAAGGTATACACCTGAGTGCGAGGCTGCCAATAGTATGTGAGGAAGAGGTAAAGGGCAAGGCTTTAAATAGCCTACCTATGTTTTGAATAGCTTGCTCATCATTGAGGTTATGAATAATAGACCTGGAGCATATAAATAATGTAGCTTTGAAAAAGGCATGTGTACAAATATGAAGAAAAGCTAGGTAAGGTTGGTTAATACCAATTGTAACTATTATGAGTCCTAGCTGACTCGAGGTGAAAAATGCCACAATTTTTTATATGTCATTTTGTGTTAGAGCGCAGATTGCTGCAAATAGTGTAGTAATAGCTCCTAAGCATAATGTGAGTGTTTGAATAGTTATGTTATTATCTATTAGGGAATAAAATTGTATCGGTAGGAAAACGCCTGCTACCACTATTGTGCTAGAGTGGAGTAGGGCTGAGATGGGTGTTGGGGCTTCTATAGCTGACAGGAGTTAGGGGTGGAGACCAAATTGAGCTGATCTGCTAGCTGCTGCTACTAGAAAACCAATTAGTGAGAGAGTACTGGGGCTAGGGTTGAGGATAAATATTTGCTGAAGTTCTCATATACTGGACAAGAGAAATCATGCTATCGCTAGGATAAAGCTGATGTCTCTGATGCAATCAGGTCAGATTGCTTGAAGGGTTGCTGTGTTGGTGTCTGTTCTGCCATACCATCAGCCAATTAGCAGGAAGCACCTAGTTAGGTTTTGAAGGTAAGGTAAAGGTTGAAGAAAGACAGAGAGTTGGCGGCTCTACAGCAACACAGGTTTATTGCCAGCACTACGTGCGGAGGTGGGGGAACAGCTTAATGCCAGAGCCCACTGATGCTTACAGGCTGGGGTAATTTATAGGTTCGGGGTTGGTGGTCTTTGTGGTATGGCTTGCTGTCTGGGAGGATGTTCAGAAGGATATCCCTTCAGTTGTGCCTTTGCCCGGCAGGGTGTGATAAGAATGTTCCTGTGCTTTGTGGTCAGGTGGTTAGGCAGGATGCTTCTCATGGCCCGAACCTCTGTGGAATGTTTCACTCTGATTAGGGTCTGCAAAGTGGCGCTTACAAAATGGTGCAGCTTGGACCAACAATACCTGTGCCTTTCCATTCGATAAAGAGTTGGAATAGTTTGTTGGCAGTGACTAGAATTAGTATTGTAATGAGAAAAATGAGTAGATATTTGAAGAATTGATTTATGTTGGGGCCTGAGTATATATATACAATACTGAGAATTCTATAATACAACATGTGACAAATAGTGCTACTGGAATGAATATTGTAAAGAAGTAATCTAGTTTAAAGCTGAGTGAAAGCTTTAGGGTTTGAACTGTCATTCAGTGTCAGTTTGAAACAATAGTTTATTGGCCTGTATAGATGAATCTGGTGGTGGGGATGAGGCTGCTAATAAAGGTAAATGCAACGGATGATTTTACATCATTGGGGTACAAACTGTCTTTATAAATGCTAGTTGAGGTAATAATAATTGGAAAAGTTAGGACTAGTGAGTCAGTGCAAAGAAAGAAAATATATTTATTACTTTTAATTGGAGTTGCACAAATGTTTTGGGTTCCTAAGACCAACAGATAAGTCTTATCCTTATCCTTTAAAAATTAAGAAAGCCTTATTGTTAAATATGGGAGCATGAATTAGCAGTCCTTTCATACTTTCTTGGTAAGTAAGAAGTTATAGACTTCTATTATTAGATCCATAGTCGAATGTTTTAATTAAATTACAGCTACATTATATAAACCCCAAAATTACCTTGGGGTTTAGTGATAATAGGAGAAGGGGTAGAAAATGTTTACATATTAGGGTATTTTCTCACGTGGGGATGATTTAATATTATCAGCATGATATGTGAATACTCTTCATTGTGTAATAATTAATATATACAGAGAATAAAGGGCTGTGAGTAATACATTACATTCTATAAACATAATGGTAAGGTTAGATCAAGAGAATGAGGCTATGGTTATGAAAATTTCTCCTACTAGATTAATGATGGGGGTAGGGAAAAGTGAGTTACATTGGAGGTTGTTGAGGTTTGAGGTTGGGCGAAGTTGGAGAATCATCATGTGGCTATTATCATCATGGGGTGAGAGGAGTTTTTGAAGGCCCCAGGCTAGCAGTATGGTTTGGCTATGGACTCGTTCATAGTTTGAGTTTGCAACGCAGAATAATATGGATGAGGTGAGTCAATGGGCAATTATTAGGGCCATTACGCCTACTTCAGGAGGTTTGGATGAGGATGGCTATGATAACAAGTGCTATGAGGCTTTCAGAAGAGTAGGCAATGAGTGACTTTAGATCAGTTTGGTGCAGGCAGATGAAGCTTGTTATAATTATTCCTCATACGGATAGTATGAAGAAGGGTTATGACATAAATTCTGTTAGGGGTTTAAGGATTAAGTTGACTTGCATTATTCCATAGCCACCTAATTTTAGGAGTACTGCTGGGAGGACTATTGACCCAGCAATGGGGGCCTGTACGTGGGCTTTTGGCAGTCATAGATGGAGTCCATAGAGGGATATTTTTACTATAAATGCTGTGAAGTATCATAGTCATAAAAGACTATTGGATTAGGAAGTTATTATTTCTTGAGCACTATATGATGTAATTAGTATATTTAGGGAGCCTAGGGAAGTTAGGGTATAAATGAATACTATGGGTAAGGATAGAGATCCAACCAGCATATAGCATAAAAAGTGTAGTCCTGCGTTAAGGCATTCTGTTTGATTGCCTCGGCAGGTAATAATAACTAGGGTGGGGACTAGTGTGGCTTCAAAGAGGATATAAAATATGATAATTCTGTGGCAGTAAATGTTATAATTTATAATATTTGTAGGGAAATTAGTATTGAGATGTAAAGTTTTTTTTTTTAATGGGAATGACTCTTTGGAGAGGTGATATTGGCTCGCTATGGTTATGAGAAGCAATAGTCAATCTCTTAAGATTAGAAGGGGTGATGATAGTGAGTTGGAAAAAAGGTTAGTGAAAAGTTAGATGTATCATCATTAAATTGGTTGAAGAAGCTAACAAGCTATCCTAAGTGCGTCTATGTATTTAACACCTGTGTAGCTTCTCATCCAAGCACTTAAAACCATTCAAGGCTTCTATTGGTCAACAGGGCCAGCAGCTGGGAAGACAAACTGGATGCAAAACAGATAGTAGCTGGGGCTCTTGTCTATATCTGCCACCATATGTGAACATTATGGCTTTCAGAGAATAATTACTACAGCTTCACTTTTATCCTCCAAATCTCATACAAGATCCTTTTTAGAATATTTCTAATTTGGAATGCTGGAGGGATAGAGGGTCTGGGAAGTCCAGTTTCCATCTTAACCAAGTTGACATTAACACAATCCAAGAAACAGAGCATGCATTCAGCTTAAAAAACAGTTTAGGCTGCCCTGAAAATCATTTCATAATATCACTTAAATATAAACATTTTCCAACTTGCTCTTCCTTAACTTGCTGAGAAGAACAACTGCATAACTCTACCACAATAATTATGCCAACAACATTATATTTCTCTCAGGGCTCTTCACCTAATAGAGTTGTAACTTATATTTCCATAATTAAATCAAATAAATTAAAGTTTATAATTCAGGTTTCCAAAGCAGAAATTTAAGTATAAAATTCATGTTTAGTATGCTCGGAATATAACTTTTAACTATGAGGTTTTTTTGTGACCATAAAATTAGTAATCATTGTTTGCCATCAGAAATTGTATTTTTTTCACTTACGTATGAAATATTTAGTATGGAAATTTGCTCACTTAATCTGTATATTAGCTCATCATCCTAGTATAGGTTCTCATCAGGGGCTATTTTGCCTTACACTTTCACATGGCTGCATTAAAAAATCATATTAAAATTGTCTCTGACAGAGCAGAACCAAACCCAAGGCAAAGTTTGATTTTGTTCCACAGTGGTTTCACTTAAAATTCATGACCATAGACTTCACAGAAACTTGATATTGCTTGGAAATCTAACATGTCCCCCTGTATAACCACTTTTCACTCTTGAGAATAATTTACACTTTTAACCTTTTTCCTTAATATTAGCTCCTGTACGTCTTCTTACTCAGCCACGGGTCTCATGTCAAGATTGAGAAAATAAAAGTATTCAAGGAGGAGCTCAAATTCTTACCCCCAAATCTCAAAGCTATCCTGTGCCTGAACTATGATCTTAGTCTTTTCTCCTGTTAAATGGAAGAATTATCCTGTTTCCTCTTGAAGTTCAAATATTCTACTTGCCCTCTAGACCCCAAAACTCTATTAACTGCCTGTTTTAGATTTATTTATCTACTTCTTAAAATTTAACAAGAACTTAATGGAACAAATGACTCCTCTACCCAGGTTTATTAATCTGCCAATTCGCCTTGTTCTAAAATTAACACCACTGTCTTATCAGCTGTTTGAGCCAAAAACTCAGTAGTCATGCTTGTATTCTCCCTGTATTCATCCAGCCCACCAGCAAATTCTGGTTACAGCTCCAAAATACATCTCAAGTCCACTAATTTTTGTCACACCAATTGCTGCTACTCTAACCATGCCCCAATCATCTCTTATCTCAATTTTTGCAATAATCCATTTGCTTCCTTTCACTTTGCCTGGGTATTCCTCATGGCTCAAATCCTGCTAATTTACTTGCTCAATCACTAGAGCTATGGGAACATAAAGAGTTTTGAAAGGCGCTCTCTTAAGGACCATGATTTGTGGTGTGGAATGATGTAACAGTGTTTTTAAGGTACATCACCTCAGGGGCCCATCAAACCCTTTCGGTAATAGTGCCCCCAAAAAACTTCTTTGTGTTAGTCTATTTGTGTTACTACAATGGAATACCTGAGGCTGAGTAATTTATAAAAGAAAAAAGAGGTTTAATTTGATTATGATTTTGCAGGATGTACAAGAAGCATGGTACTGGCATCTGCTTCTGGTGAAGCCTAAGGAAGCTTACAATCATGGCAGAAGGTGAATGAAAGCAGGCACATCACCTGATCAGAGTGGGAGCAAGAGGACAGGGGAGGTTTCACACACTTTTAAACAACCAGCTCTCCTGAGAACTCATTCACTATGGCAAGGACAGCACTAAGCCATTTGTGAGGGATCTGCCTTAAGACACAAACATCTCCCCCCAGGTCCCACCTCCAACAGTGGGGATTATATTTCCATCATGAGATTTAAAGGGGACAAACATCCAAACTATATCACTCTTACTTGTAGATGTCTTCATAACCAGTGTTGGCTACAAAATCTGTGATAAAGTGTAGCTGCAAACTTAATGGGACACATTCAAGCATCTACTCTTTTTAAACAGTCGTGTGGAAAAGGAAGTCACAAGCTTATTATCCCATCACCTTAGACTGAGAGAAAACTCTCTCAAGAACACTCTCACCAAACTCTATAGTGGTGATTACAGCAGAAGAGTAGGTTTTGTAGTTGAATAAACATGCATCTGGTGAATGTTATATCACTCACTTGTCTTGCAAGCACCGCCCGTAAGTATGAGCGGTTCGCTAGGAGAACCTTCCACTTGATACAGTAGAAGAAATCACATTTATCTCCTTTCATTACTTCTCTTAGAATATTTAAGGTATTTTGTTCTGGAATCATTCCATATGACTACTGGTCATTAGCAGTTGTGTGAACTAAAATGTGTTGATTTGAAATTATAAATCCTATTTCTATACATTAGCTTCAATATTGGAAGAACTGAAGTCCTTCTAAACAGTCTGTTACATGTTACACTTACGAATGTTCTGATTGTATGCTGTTGTTCATAAACAGTTTAAGTGCCATAAAGGCAGGAGTTATATCTGTGGTGCTTAGTATTATATCCATCATTTATTAAATCAGCAGCAGACAAATGCATTTTCTAAATCAGTAATTGTTAAATGGATGAAAGAATAAATGGATGATGAATGAAATACATAACATATTATACTAGTAAAATTTGAGTTAGTGAATGGCTTAACTCCCCCTCTCTATTGGATTACCAATTCTTCCTTCTAGAAATACAAATATTGTAATGTGTAGATGCTGATGTCTGCACTACACATCTAGTAGGCAGTAATAGGAAGGTATGGTTTGAATTACAGACTTGGAAATTATAAGCATATGAAAGATATTCAAATCTGTTATATATCCAGGGAGAGAATGGAAAATAATGACTTGCCTCAAATAGAACTCTGGGTGTTACACTGGCAGCAATTAATATTTATTGAGCAATTACTTTATGGCATGCATTGTGCCAACTGATTTTCATGAATGACCTAATTTATTCTCAGTTTTACAGGTGAAAAATTAAAGATTAAAGAGCTTAAATGTCACCTCCAAGGTGATTATTTCTAATCATAGAAGGCAAGATATAGAACATATGGAGCTTCTATTTATAAATATTCTGCTGTCTTATTCAAAAAGAATTGTGCCATGAAGAATAAAAGTCCAATAAATAGGAGGAAATTATTACAATTTTATATGGTGTTTGTATTACGCCATTCTCGCATTGCTCTAAAGAAATACCTGAGACTGGGTAATTAAAGAAAAGAGGTTTAATTGGCTGATGATTTTGCAGACTATACAGAAAGCAGTGTGCTAGCATCTGCTTGACTTCTAAGTAGGCCTCAGGAAGCTTACAATCATGGTGGATGAAGAAGGGGGAACAGGCCTATCACATGGGAAAAGCAGGAGCAAGTGTAAGAGTATGAGGAGTAGGAGATGCCACATACTTTTAAATTACCAGATCTCACTAGAACTCACTATCATGAAGACAATTACCAAGCCATGAGGGATCCACCCACATGATCAAAGCATCTCCCACCAAGCCCCACTTCTAGCATTGGAGAGTACAATGCAATATGAAATTGAGAAGGGACAAATATTCAAACCATATCAGTGTTCAAGGCATTGTCTCTTTCCACATTTAGAAAATTATTTTCAATTACTTTGTTAGGTTCCTTTTTCCTCTCCAATTGAAAGGTGGCTCTGAAAATTACGCAGTGACTTGGGTCCTGCTGTGTTTATTTATTTTTGCCAGGTCTTATCACTGGAGTCTAGGCTTAGCTCCATAACTTCGTGATAGTTGTTAGGTATTTATATTCAGATTTATGAATTCTGATAATAACTGACTCCTAAGTAATCCCTCAAATAGAAACCTCAGAGCTAACCATTTTAAGAATTACTAAGCAGACTTATTAATCTTCTAAAGAACATGTATAGAATCCCTCAAGCATTTAAATTCTAGAAAATGTCCTCTTCGTACCACCTACTTGACTGCAGGTGTTTCTCATATTGCTAATGGAGCAAAATCTACAACTGCTCACCAGTTAACAGAATTGGGCAAGTTGTGCCAATCAGTCTTTTCCAAGAAATGTTAGAAAACAGAACTAGAAAGTAAGACCTGTACTTGTAATGGTAGTTGAAATTCTAACATTTAAAAATAACAGTCCATCAATATACAGGCCCAGCCAGGTGAAACACAAAGGAAAAGGCCAATTTTTGAAAAGATAATACATTCGATTAGCATTCTTACAAAGGTAAGCAGAGACCAGAGGGAACAAGAGACCTATTGACATATGAATCCCTAATTCCAACTGGTTGTTGAGACCTAGTGGGATTTCTGTTGTTGGGTTCTGTGAGATATTCCAGTATGTTACAACAAATTCCTATTTAAACCTAGGCTAGCCCAGCTTACTTTCTGTTACTTTTATTCAGAAGAGTGCTAACTATTACATGTTCCTTAGATATTCCCTGGGTTGCATTTCTAGAGTCAGGCTCTGCAGTTTCTTTGGTTACTGGGCACAGTTTCAGCCTAATGTCAGGATAAAACATATTTTCTTTCTTTGCTTGCTCTATGTTTTACCCAAAAAATTATTTTTTCATACTGGAGTCTATTGTGCTATCTATCACAGTCTGCTACATTGTAGTCACTTATGTGTGTTTATCTCCTGCAACAATTTTTGTCCCTTTCCTGGAGGTCAAGACAATGTTTTATGCATCATTCTATCACCGCTATTACCTAGAGTAGTTCTTGGCATACGGATGGGTGCAAAATAAAATATATAGTAAATTATGTTGTATGATTTGAATATTTCACTTAAATTATAAATACATTAAAGGGTGAAAGTGTTGGTATTACTTCATTTAATCCAAAAAAATCTGTAATGTGTTCAATGAACAGTATATTAGATCCCAGAAAATGACCTAATTTATCCTGATCAGGTCATTACTAAATAGTTTAATAAGCTGTATATTAATGTAACTGAAATTTATGACTTTAAAAATAAATTTGAATATGCCTTTAACTACAGGCTACATTCCAAGTATTATTGTAAGAAAGTGATTCATGCATGTCCTGCTTTGCAATAACTTTCTTCAATTATTAAATGACTTTGTTTTACTGTTTATCATGTGACCAGGCAGTTCATAAACTTCTCAGTTACAGGAAAATTACTATATATTAATTCAAAATATGTTTACAATGTATGAATCATTAAAATGCATTGTAAATTATGTTTCACCAATTTGGAGCAGTAATTGAGTTATATTCATCTGAGAGAATATTATGGGTTTTTGTTTTGTTTTGTTTTTCTTCAGTTTGTTAGTCCTTGGATTATGAGTGTTAGCACAGTTTTGACAGCAAGATATTTCATCAGAATAAAAAAGGGAAGTACTCCACACAATCTAAGATATCTAACAATTTTGGCCAAGGAAGAACTGAGGAGTTGGCATTAAGATGGACATGGATTTACAAAAAATCAGCAAAACAATTAAAAGAGAAAATGTCAAGTAAAAAGCAAAAAAGAATTACAATTGTGTTAGGGTCACCAAAAAGTAATTCTAATACTTCACCATCAAGTAAGTAAATAGTTTACAAATACAAGAAAAAAATAGAGAACAAGACAAGACAGATGATCAAAACACAAGGAAATGATCAGATATCAGGTTATTTCATTAACATAGTAGACAATTAATTTATTTTTTCTCATTTGCTTTCCAAATCTCACCTAAGAGAGAGCCAAAAGAGCAAACATAAATGAAACAATATAACACAAAACAAAAAATATGAACTATGTCCGTTATAAAAAGAAGAACTTGAGAAAAGAGTAATCATCATATAGGATGTTTTAGTACCTTATAAAGATGAAAAACTGTGGGTAACATATATTTGTCTGTTGTACCTATTTACCTTGATTACCTTCCATAGTCTACTCTATTGACAGGAAAAACCCCACAAGAATAACACTGTCATATCAAACTCAATTCAGTGGGACACAAGGCTGATCTTTTTACTTTGTCAGCTAGCTATGCTGCTGAGCTGTCTCTTTGCTCCTGTCCCCTTTCCTTCCCTTTATAGCATTTCCACATCAACAAACTTAAGAAGGGGGACTAGATGACACTCCATTAAAAAAAAGTTTGTTCAAGAACACACAAATAAAGAGAAAATCATCAGTTCATACTTTTAAAATGAGAAATTGAATTCTGATTATTTGTCTAGATTTTGGCCAGTCATCTTACTTTGTCCTCTAATAACTTGCTTACCTGGTTACTTTTTTCTTGTATATTTTGACATTAATTGCTGAGTCATCGGCATTTGTCTTTTTCCTTGTTTCTCAAACTGTTATTTGAAACTGTATATATCATATCAAGCAAAATCCACTCTATCATCAGCATATTGCCCTCATGTAAAAGAGAGAGAGAGAAACAGAAATATGTCTCTATTTTTTAAGTTTATTGTCATTTGGAGGATTCTGACACAACAGGTTAGAGCTGACATTGGAGATGGCAATTTGAAATAGTTAAGAATTGCACAGTTGCAAAAATATGGAACCAGCCCAAATGCCCATCAATCAATGAGTGGATAAAGAAACTGTGGTAGATATGTAAGACGGAATAGTACTCAGACATAAAAAGGCATTAATTAATGGCATTCACAGCAACCTGGATGGGATTGGAGACTCTTATTGTAAGCGAACTGACTCAGGAATGAAAAACCTAACATCCTATGTTCTCATTCATACGTGGGAGCTAAGCTATAGGATGCAAAGGCATAAAAATGATACAATGGACTTTAGGGACTCGAGGAGAAAGGGTGGAAAGGGGGTGAGGAATAAAAGACTATAAAATAGATTCAGTGTATACAGCTCAGTGGATGGGTGCACCAAAATCTCACAAATCACCACTAAAGAACTTACTTGTATAGCCAAATACCACCTGTTCCCCAAAAACCTATGAAAAAAAATTAAACAAAATAGATAAGCATTGTCAGCATACTACTTCATGCATTTTATGGTTAACTCTTTAATTGTTAACAGAGATAGATACATTACCTAAGACAGAAGTTTTTCTCATTACTATAAACAACAAGAATAGCAGTAATAATTTCTGGAAAGCAAAATGGGATGTGGTGAACAGTAAGATTTGACGTTTCATGTTATGTTCATCAGACCAATTTGATTTGTGTCATATGCATGTAGGACAGCCACATGCACTCAGATTTTTTTCTTTTCTTTCTTTCTTTCTTTCTTTCTTTTTCTTTTTTTTTTTTTTTTTGAGATGGAGTTTCGCTCTTGTCCAGGCTGGAGTGCAGTGGTGCGATATCAGCTCACTGCAACCTCCGCCTCCTGGGTTCAAGCAATTCTCCTGCCTCAGCCTCCCAAGTAGCTGGGATTACAGGCACTCACCACCACACCGGCTAATTTTTGTATTTTTAGTAGAGAAGGGGTTTCGCCATGTTGGCCAGGCTTGTCTCAAACTCCTTACTGCAGGTGATCCACCCATCTCGGCCTCCCAAAGTGCTGGGATTACAGGCATGAGCCGCCATGCCTGGCCTCAGATTTTGTTTTTAAAGAAAGAATCATTAGCCAGACATTAATAGCATCAGCAGGCTGACAAGGCATATAACTGAGGCAAAAATGTCTGGAGAAAAGTAAAGACAACAAATCAGAACAAATGAAATTCTAGGACTCAGAAGGACATTACTAGTAGACATAATTTTCCTTTAGAAATTTCAGAGACTTTAACCTCATCATTGTTGAGATGGAAGCAATACAAGAATGGATGACTATAACTGGTGAGTGGAAGCAAAATCTGAAGGACTAGTTTTATGGGTCAAAAAGAAGTAAAAATTTCTGGCAGGTAGATATGAACATTCTCATTATATTTTATGCTTTTACAAAAACTGTAAGAATATTTTTTTCAGTCCCATATGCTGTATGTTTATATCTGAAATCAGAAAAACATATGTTTCTTAAAATTGGGCCTCTACCACTTATTGTCTGTGTGAAACTTGAAATGTTTTTTGTTTAGTGTTAGTTTTAGCATTGGATAAATGAGAGTAAGGACAGCATCTAGTTTAAAGTAGGCAAATTAAATAATAAGTTTTATGTTTATCACAGATTCCAGAAAGAAACTTATTCTAAAGCAAGAAATAGAAATTCATTTAAATATCACCTTGATCAGAGATACTGCAGTGTAAAATACAATATGTAGAAAAATGCCAAACTCCTGGTAAAACGTTTTGTGATACAAATTCCAATACATCTTTACTATCCTCTATAAAGTATTAATTTAGAAAAATGCTGGAGAAGCAGTGAACTAATGCATTCTTCATTAGGCAATTTCACATACACCAGCTGATTTGCAGCACACAAAAAATGTGCTATTTTTGTAATAAGGAACATGAAATCAGAGCAGTATTATCTTACAGTTAATAATTACAGAGTCGTGAACGGAAGCCAATTTTAGTTTTAATCCTAAACTCGAAATTCCATAATACCTGTTATAACAACTATAATACCATGCTGTCTGTCAACAGGGAATAGCAAATGGGAAAAGAAGTAACTTCCTTGATCCTTCATGTTCATATTTAGCTGTAAATCCACCTCTACATCAAGTTCCCTCAATTTTATAGGAAATGACCTCCACATTAACAGAACACATATTTTGATACCCTTTGGTTCTTTGAGATTTGTTGACAGTTTGAAAGCTGGTCTCTTTGGTGTGCCTTACTGATTATCCTAGGTAACCTGTTCCCTCTGGTGCACATCAGCAATGAATATAAATGTGATGATAATATTGCTACAAGTAGTGGCAAGAACACATTACACACCCGTCTCTTGTAATGCATACACATACATAGAGTTCCTCAGATGAATGTTTCTGTGATATATTTGGAAAAACATTTAGGTATACGACAAAGCTATCCCAATGTGAAGTAAGAAGGGGTTAATCACGAATGTATGAAGGTGTATAAATAGGAATTGTTTGAAAAGACAGATATCTGTTGTAGCGAAAAGATGCAGAGTTTCGATGCTATAGTAATTATTTTCTATACATTAAAAAAGAAGAGATCATGTTTGATGGTAATTAATTAAGACCAATTAAATAAAATAATAATAGCATTGCTTTATTTCAAATATCTCACCAAATTATTTCATAAACTTCGCCCCCTCCTAGAATCTCATAGACATACAGTAACATTTCAAATTTTAAACTATACTTATTTATTCTTCAGTGATTGAATTATAGGTATTTTTGACAAACAAGAATGATTTCAGATCAAGTTTTAAACACTATTTATTTTTCATCTTCTAAATACATGGATATTTTATAGTTTTTAATAAAATATAATAAATCTTTTAATTATGATTTTATTTGTGAAAAATATGTGTTAAAAATAGCTATGATCTAAAACGATTTTGCTAGAATGCCACCAAAAGAATTTAGACAATAGACAAACAATGCAATTTACAACAGTTTAACATGATTTTATGCTACTTAAATTTTTAGTGATGGGGCCAAAGAACAGATGTGTAGCTGTGTTAAAAACTACTTAGTTTTCAAAAACATTCTAGGGCCAGTTTTCAAGGGAAATGCTGCCAGCTTTTGCCAGTTCAGTATAGTGTTGGCTGCGGGTTTGTCATAGATGGCTCTTATTATTTTGAGGTATATTCCTTCATTACCTAGTTTATTAAGAGCTTTTAACATGATGGGGTGTGGAATTTTATTGAAAGCCTTTGCTGCATCTTTGAGATAATTATGTGGTTTTTGTTTTTAGTTCTGTTTCTGTAATGAATCACATTTATTGATTTGCATATATTGAACTAACCTTGCATCCTGAGAATAAAGCCTGCTTGATCATGGTGGATTTGCTGTTTCATGATCTGCTAGATTCTCTTTGCAAGTATTAATATTCTGTTGAGAATTTTTTAATCAATGTTCATCAAGAATATTGGCTTGAAGTTTTCTTTTCTTTATTGTGTTTCTGCCAGGTTTTGGTAACAGGATAATGCTGGCCTCATAGGGTGAGCTGGGGAGGACTCCCTCCTTCTC
This sequence comes from Gorilla gorilla gorilla, assembly GCF_029281585.2. NCBI lineage: Eukaryota > Metazoa > Chordata > Mammalia > Primates > Hominidae > Gorilla > Gorilla gorilla. The sequence goes on along the minus strand of NC_073238.2, from coordinate 99,247,936 downwards.
AATATTTGGAATAGTTTCTTGTAGAATTCAGCTGTGAATCCATCAAGTCCTGTTTTTTTGTTTTTTTTGTTTGTTTGTTTTTGTTTTTTTGTAGGCTATTTATTACTGATTCAGTTTTGGAGCTCAGTATTTGTCTGTTCAGTGAATTAATTTCTTCCTGGTTTAGTCTTGGGAGGGTGTATGTCTCCAGAAATTTGTTGATCTTTTCTAGGTTTCTAGTTTGTGTTCACAGTAGTTTTTGATGGTTATTTTTATTTCTGTGGGGCCAATAATAACATTCCCTTAATCATTTCTAATTGTGTTGATAAGCTTCTTTAAAAGTGGCACAAGAAAAGGATATCGTCTCTCATGACTCCTCTTATTCAACGTAGTATTGGAAATCCTAGCCAGAGTAATCAAGCAAAATAGAGAAATACGGAGCATCACATAGGAAGAGAGGAAGTCACACTATCTCTGTTTGCAGATGACATGATTCTACATCTAGAAAACCCATGGTCCCATCCCAACAGCTCCTTAAGCTGATAAACAACTTCAGCAAAGTTTCAGGATACAAAATCAATGAAAAACAATTATGAGCATTTTTATATATCAACAACAGCCAAGCCAGGATCCAAATCAGAAAGGCAGTCCTAGTCACAATTGCCACAAAAAGGATGAAATACCTAGGAATACAGCTAACCAGGAAAGTGAAAGATGTCTAGAAGGAAAACTACAAAACACTGATTATAAAAAAAATCAGAAAAGACACAAATAAGTGGAAAAACATCCCATGCTCATGAATAGGAAAGAAGAATCAATATTATTAAAATGGCCATGGTACCCAAAGCAATTTATATATTTAATGCTATTCCTATCACATCACCAATGACATTCTTCATAGAACTAGAAAAAGCTGTCTTAAAATTCATATGAAACCAAAAAGTGCCCAAATAGCCAAAGCAATCACAAGCAAAACAAACAAATCTGGAGGCATCACATTACATGACTTCAAACTATACTACAGGGCTACAATAACCAAAACAACATGGTACTGGTAAAAACAGTCACATAGACCAACAGAACAGAATAGAGAGCCCAGAAATAAGGCCACACACTTAAGATCATCTGAGCTTCAACAGAGCTGAAAAAAACAAGCAATGAAGAAAAGACTCCTTATTCAATAAATGGTGATGGGATATCTGGCTACCCACATGCAGAAGATTGAAGCTGGAATTCTTCCTTAGACCATATACAGAAATAACTCAAGATAGATAAACACCTTAAACATAAAATCCAAAAGTATAAAATCCCTGGAAGACAACCTAAGCAATACCATTCTGGACATAGGAATGGGAGATTTCATAACAAATATGCCAAAAGCAATTGGGACCAAAGCAAAAATGGACAATTGGGATCTAAGTAAACTTAAGTGATTCTGTACAGCAAAAGAAACTATCAACAGAATAAACAGACGACCTACAGAATGGGAGAAAATTTTTGCAATCTATACATCTGACAAAGGTCTAATATCCAGCATCTATAAAGAACTTAAAGAACTTTACAAGAAAAAAAGCAACCCCATTAAAAAGTGGGCAAAGTATAAGAACAGACACTTTCCAAAGGAAGACATACATGCAACCAACAAGCATATTGAAAAAGCTCAATATTGCTGATCCTCAGAGAAATGCAAATTGGCGAGGCATGGTGGCTCACGCCTATAATCCCAGCACCTTGGGAGGCCAAGGCAGGTGGATCATGAGGTCAGGAGTTCAAGACCAGTCTGACCAACATGGTGAAACTCCATCTCTACTAAAAATACAAAAATTAGCTGGGAGTGGTGGCGCGGGCCTGTAATCCGAGAAGTTTTGAACCCTTGGCTAAAAGGATTATTTGTCATTAAGAAACACTTGGCAGCCAGGCACAATGGCTCACACCTGTAATCCCTGCAGTTTGGGAGGCCGAGGCGGGTGGATCACCTGAGGTCAGGAGTTTGAGACCAGCCTGGCCAACATGATGAAACCCTGTCTCTACTAAAAATACAACAACAACAACAAAAGCTGGGCGTGGGGGCACGCGCCTGTAATCCCAGCTACTCAGGAGGCTGAGGGAGGAAAATCGCTTGAACCTGAGAGGCGGAGGTTGCAGTGAGCCGAGATCATGCCATTGCACTCCAGCCTGGGTGATAGAGTGAACCCCGTCTCAAAAAAGAAATGCAAATCAGAACCACAAAGATATACATTTCATAGCAGTCAGAATAGCTATTATTAAAAAGTGAAAAAGTAACAGATAATGGTGATGTTGCAGAGAAAAGGAAAGAGTTACATGCTGTTGGTGGGAGTGTAAATTAGTTCAACTATTGTGGAAAGCAGTATGGTGATTCCTCAAAGAGCTGAGAGTGGAAGTATCATTTGATCCGGCATTCCCATTACTGGTTATGCACCCAAATAAATATTTGTTCTGAATATATGCATGCATATGTTCATTGCAGTACTATTCACAATAGCAAAGACATGGAATCAACCTAAATGTCCATTGACGACAGATTGGATAAAGAAAATGTAGTATATATACACCATGAAATACTATGCAGTCATAAAAACAAACAAGATCATGTCTTTTGTGAAAAAAATGATGGCGCTGGAGGCCATTATTATTAGCAAACTAACACAGGAACAGAAAAGCAAATACTACATATTCTCAGTTATAATTGGAAGCTAAATGATGAGAACTTATGAACACAAAGGGGAAAACAACAGACACTGGGGTCTACTTGAGGGTGGAAGATGGGAGAAGGGAGAGGAGGAGAAAAGATAACTACTGAGTTCTGGGCTTAATACCTGGGTGATGAAATAATCTGTAAAACAAACCCCCGTGACACGAGTTAATCTATGTAACAAACGTTCGCTTGTACCCCTGAACCTAAAATAAAAGTTAAAAAAAATTCTGAACAACACGTCTGTGTATTTCATGAATAAGCTACATTTCGATACCAATATAATATTAATTTAGAAAAACAGTATTACTTACATCTATGTTCTGCATAAGCTGATTTCTTTTCTTCTATCTAAATTAGATAATGTTTGTGCCTATCCCTTGATGTAAAGAATTAACAGTAATTTTTTAAAAATTACCAAGAAAATATAGTCATGCTAAAAGAAAATACTAACCTAGATATTTCTTAGATAAATATATGGAAAAAAGCAAAATATACAGCAAAAAAGAATGTTCCAAAATACAACTACTCAAAACTGTATTTTCAGTAAATTTACTTTTGTAAGTGGCTAATGATTTTCTGATAATAATTAATTAAGAAGTCTGACTTACACAAGTATTGTTAAACTATATTAAACTTTCTTGCTGATATCCACACATATATAAAACTAAGCATTTGATTATAATACAAAATATTTGGTGACAACAATTTTCAGCATGTTAAACAAAAATATTGATATAGATTTTCATTTTAGTAGAGGAGCAATCAAATTTGCATAATGGAACTTAAGATGCCATATTGAATTGACCTATGTTAAACAGTCATATCCAAAACTATGAAGAAATTTTAACAGTTATAGAGCACCTAAAGGAAGGGAAAAATGTAGTAGTGTGATATGCCTGTGCTCACTTTTCATGTGTTTCTTTAAGTCCCTAAGAGTGAACACTATTACTGACTTCCATGGACATGATAAGAAAAATAAATTTAAAAAGCATAATGATTCTAGGCCTAAATTGATTCTATTATTAAGCAGATTTTACAAGCCCTGTAGTATTTCATTGTGCATAGGCAAGATAAAATTGACAAGTTAGCAGATGGTAGCTTGATGAAGAATGCTTTTATTAATCTATAAAAGTATTCCAAAGAATCCCTGCTGGGTGCCATAATAATAAAATATAATATATTTAAGTTCTATAAATTGTGGCATAAGTCCTAGAGGGAAGGGGATATATGTTTGTATAAGAGTAGGCAGCAATACAAAATTACTATGAATGGGGTTACAGAGTGAAAGAAAACAAAAATCAGAAGAAATACAAAAATATATGTTTAAATATTATTCTGTGGGCAAACTATGGTAATTTAAATAGCCCACTAATAAAATGTTATTTGACAGCATAAATAACATATTTAAAAAAATAGTTACTTAACTTTATGTTAAAATATTAATTATGTAACACCTAATCCCTATTGTTTTAAATCAAATATTATATTTTTTCCTAAATATGTGTGATATTGATGAACACTAAAGAAGGATTCAGTCTTTGACAATTTTAAACTTATTCTAAAATTTTCACTTGAACTGTTCAGGTTCATGTTGTGTGTGTGTGTGTGTGTGTGTGTGTGTGTCGTGTGTGTCTTTGTGTGTGTAGGAATATATCATAAGGATGAAATAAAAAACAATGAAAACAGTGTGATACCATTTTGGTAATTTTTTTAAAGTACAAACCATGCTACATATTTTTCTATACATGCACATATGCAACTGCATAGATAAGAAAAATGATAGGATATACAATAACTTGGTAAGAGTCATTATTAGGTAGACCTTTAAGTATGATTTGAAACCTGAAACTTTGTTCTTTTGTAGATTTTTTTTTGCAAGATTAAAGTTATTTTCTTGAAAGAAAAAAATAGGTTTAAATAATTACATTCTGATTTCTCTTGCCACTAAACTATTCACTAATATAGGTAGTTCTGATAATCCAGGGTTCCCTTAGGTGTAATGAACTGAAATGATACCTATAATAATGAAGCCCTGCTCGTAAGTTTCTTTGAATTTCTCATATTGCAAAGCTCCTCTTGCAGACTAGTATGAGATAAAATAGAACATGTTTCAATATGAACATTTTGGCTGTAGGAAAGAAAAAAAATCTTACATTTTGGTAAACATTCCAAAGAATATATCAGTAAAAAATGAACATTTTAAAAATGCACATTTTTAGAGCCCAACTTATCCTTTAATGTCCCTATTTTGCTAGACAAGTTTAAGTACATCTGAACATATTTTATATAATAAAAATTAAAATGACAGGTATAATTGTTTAGAAAACCCAAGAGTCAATTACATAAGAATATCAGAATTTATACAATATTTTATTAAAAGTATTTTAGTCATCCTTATTTCTAAATCTATGCACTAGCCCAGTTTCTTGGCTATTATTTTAATTTACCTTTAGCCTTTCTTCACTTACTTTAAAAAGATAGCTAGAGATAAAAGTGTAGATATGACATCCTGAAACCACTGCCATTCTAAACTAAACAGTAATCACAATTTATCTGTTTAAGAGAGCTCTACTTAAACTCTGCTCACAACTCAGATAAATGGTTCCAGTGGAAATTAGGTCTGGAAGCAGAACCAAGCAAAAGATAAAAAAAAAAAAATTCTTTAGAATAATCTTTGTACTTGACCATCAAAATAAACTTTATCTGAACTATCACTTCTATTTTCTTCTATTTTGGGCATAACATGAAGCTATTTTGTATGGTAGGTGCAGCTGGTAAGATCTATGTGATTTCTTTCTAGATATACAGGTATATGACTAATTCTCTAACATTTCCCAGGTCTCCTTACTGATATGTGATATTATATTAAGAAAGCATAATGTCTTCAAATAATAATCATAATGATAAAATGGGGAAAGTCATAACTCTACTTGTGACAGCTGCTGATAGAAGATCTAATTAGAGAAAGCATGCTTGGGAACTGTTTGGGATGTTTGGAACAAAAATTAGGGTGGATAGGTGTATTAGTTAGCTGCTGATAAAGACATACCCAAGACTGTGAATAAAAAGAGGTTTAATTTCTACCCAAGACTGGGAAGAAAAAGAGAACTTCCATTTCCACATGGCTGGGGAGGCTTTACAACGATGCAGAAGAAAAGGAGGAGCAAGTCATGTCTTTCATGGATGACAGAAGGCAAAGAGAGAGCTTATGCAGGGAAACTCCTTTTTTTTTTTTAAAGAGATAAATAATATCTTTATTTATTTTTTTTTTTTATTATTATACTTTAAGTTTTAGGGTACATGTGCACAATGTGCAGGTTAGTTACATATGTATACATGTGCCACGCTGGTGCGCTGCACCCACTAACTCGTCATCTAGCATTAGGTATATCTCCCAATGCTACCCCTCCCCCCTCCCCCCACCCCACAACACTCCCCAGAGTGTGACATTCCCCTTCCTGTGTCCATGTGATCTCATTGTTCAATTCCCACCTATGAGTGAGAATATGCGGTGTTTGGTTTTTTTGTTCCTGCGATAGTTTACTGAGAATGATGATTTCCAATTTCATCCATGTCCCTACAAAGGACATGAACTCATCATTTTTTATGGCTGCATAGTATTCCATGGTGTATATGTGCCACATTTTCTTAATCCAGTCTATCATTGTTGAACATTTGGGTTGGTTCCAAGTCTTTGCTATTGTGAATAGCGCCGCAATAAACATACGTGTGCATGTGTCTTTATAGCAGCGTGATTTATAGTCCTTTGGGTATATACCCAGTAATGGGATGGCTGGGTCAAATGGTATTTCTAGTTCTAGATCCCTGAGGAATCGCCACACTGACTTCCACAATGGTTGAACTAGTTTACAGTCCCACCAACAGTGTAAAAGTGTTCCTATTTCTCCACATCCTCTCCAGTACCTGTTGTTTCCTGACTTTTTAATGATTGCCATTCTAACTGGTGTGAGATGGTATCTCATTGTGGTTTTGATTTGCATTTCTCTGATGGCCAGTGATGATGAGCATTTTTTCATGTGTTTTTTGGCTGCATAAATGTCTTCTTTTGAGAAGTGTCTGTGCATGTCCTTCACCCACTTTTTAATGGGGTTGTTTGTTTTTTTCTTGTAAATTTGTTTGAGTTCATTGTAGATTCTGGATATTAGCCCTTTGTCAGATGAGTAGTTTGCAAAAATTTTCTCCCATTTTGTAGGTTGCCTGTTCACTCTGATGGTAGTTTCTTTTGCTGTGCAGAAGCTCTTTAGTTTAATTAGATCCCATTTGTCAATTTTGGCTTTTGTTGCCATTGCTTTTGGTGTTTTAGACATGAAGTCCTTGCCCATGCCTATGTCCTGAATGGTAATGCCTAGGTTTTCTTCTAGGGTTTTTATGGTTTTAGGTCTAACGTTTAAGTCTTTAATCCATCTTGAATTGATTTTTGTATAAGGTGTAAGGAAGGGATCCAGTTTCAGCTTTCTACATATGGCTAGCCAGTTTTCCCAGCACCATTTATTAAATAGGGAATCCTTTCCCCATTGCTTGTTTTTCTCAGGTTTTTCAAAGATCAGATAGTTGTAGATATGCGGCGTTATTTCTGAGGGCTCTGTTCTGTTCCATTGATCTATATCTCTGTTTTGGTACCAGTTGGAAGTTCTGGCCAGGGCAGTTAGGCAGGAGAAGGAAATAAAGGGTATTCAATTAGGAAAAGAGGAAGTCAAATTGTCCCTGTTTGCAGACGACATGATTGTATATTGAGAAAACCCCATTGTCTCAGCCCAAAATCTCCTTAAGCTGATAAGCAACTTCAGCAGTCTCAGGATACAAAACCAATGTACAAAAATCACAAGCATTCTTATACACCAACAACAGACAAACAGAGAGCCAAATCATGAGTGAACTCCCATTCACAATTGCTTCAAAGAGAATAAAATACCTTGGAATCCAACTTACAAGGGATGTGAAGGACCTCTTCAAGGAGAACTACAAACCACTGCTCAAGGAAATAAAAGAGGATACAAACAAATGGAAGAACATTCCATGCTCATGGGTAGGAAGAATCAATATCGTGAAAATGGCCATACTGCCCAAGGTAATTTACAGATTCAATGCCATCCCCATCAAGCTACCAATGACTTTCTTCACAGAATGGGAAAAAACTACTTTAAAGTTCATATGGAACCAAAAAAGAGCCCGCATCACCAAGTCAATCCTAAGCCAAAAGAACAAAGCTGGAGGCATCACACTACCTGACATCAAACTATACTACAAGGCTACAGTAATCAAAACAGCATGGTACTGGTACCAAAACAGAGATTTTTTTTTTTTTTTTTTTTTTTTTTTGAGACTGAGTCTCGCTTTCCTACCCAGGCTAGAGTGCAGTGGCACAATCTCGGCGCACTGCAGCCTCTGCCTCCTGGGATCAAGCCATTCTCCTGCCTCAGCCTTCCAAGTAGATGGGATTACGGGTGCACGCCATCACGCCCAGCTAATTTTTGTATTTTTAGTAGAGACGAGGTTTCACCATGTTGGCCAGGCTGGCCTTGATCTCCTGACCTAGTGATCTCCCCGCCTCAGCCTCTCAAAGTGCTGGGAGCAGAGGTGTGAGACACTATGCCCGGCTGGAAACTCCTATTTTTAAAACCATCAGATCTCATGAGACTCATTCACTATCAAGAGAACAGCACAGGAAAGGCCCTCCCCATAATTCAATCACCTCCCACCAGGTTCCTCGCAAAACATATGGGAATTGTGGGTGTTACAATTCAAGGTGAGATTTGGGTGGGGACACAGCCAAACCATATCAATGGGAAAGAAAGAAAGGTCACCAGAAGAATCTAAGAGGTTACTTGAACTGAGCAGTGTCATTGGCTCAGGTTTCTCTTCCCTTCCACACTACGGCTTTGACTAATTCAGAAGAATCTGCGTTTAAGTAGAAATCAGAAGAACCAAGTTATCAAAGAATCTTCAGTTTCTTTTGAATTCATAATGTCAGATGTTAAAGTAGTAGGCAATGCCATATCTTAAACATTCTCAGAGAAAGACTTTTGGATAAGCACCTTCTTGATCAATAAAATGTTCTGCAGCCGTGCTTCTCACAGTTTAACAAGAATATGAACCACCTGGTGGATTTAATTTAAATATATATTTTGATTGAAAAATCTGAAGAAATCATGCATTTCTAGCAAGTTCCTGTGATGGCAACTCTGTTTTGATCACATGTATCTTCACTGCCCTCCTGGATTAGCTCTCTCCTAACATTATAAAAATAAATACTTTGGCTGGGTGGGGTGGCTCATGACTGTAATCCCAGCTCTTTGGGAGGCTGAGGTGGGTGGATCACCTGAGTTTGGGAGTTCGAGACCAGCCTGGCCAGCATGGTGAAACTCCATCTCTACTAAAAATACAAAAATTAGCCAGGCATAGTGGTGGGCGCCTGTAATCACATCTAGTGGGGAGGCTGAGGCAGGAGAATCACTTGAACCCGGGAGGCAGAGGTTGCAGTGAGCTGAGGTCACGCCATTGCACTCCAGCCTGGGCAACAACCGCAAGACTCTATCTCAAATAAATAAATAAATAAATAAATAAATAAATAAATAATAAAATAAATATTTTACTATAAATTAGTAGACATAATTATTTATATTACTATAAATTAGTAGACATAATTACTATAAATTAGAAGACAGACAGATGTACTAGAGATTTGTATTTAAGGGTTTTATTCAAAATGATTTTTCTCCTTTTTTGATATGTAATGTATTTAGTCATGCAATCACAGAGGTGTGTCATCATTTCTGACTTCCAAAAAAAACTCAAAAAAAATCTTACATTGAAAAATTAAGGGAGGAGAATTATTAGAAAGAATAATCCTGATAAGAAAAAAGAGAAGTAAGAAAACAAAGGAGAGTTAAAAAAGAAGAGGAAACAGGTTTTAAATCTTTTTACCTTAGTCACTTCAACACTGTTCTTTTAAAATATCACGTTTCACCACCATCCATCCTGATGCTATTTGAGAATCAAGCTCTAACAACTTGGCATTTCACACACATAGTCTCATTTAATTTCACAATGACTCTGCCAGACTTTTATAAGACGGAAAAATGGAGTTCAGAGAGGTTAAGTTACTTGAGAAACCTAAAAATTGGCAGAGATCTTATTTGAAGCCAAGTCTTTTGTCTTTAAAACCTAAATACTGTGTTCATGACTCTATTCTGGAGGAAAAGGTGGCCAATGCCTACCAAAAACAAAACAAAAACCTTTTCCTGTTTGACAGCCTTGACCAGGGCACTTCTCTTTGGAACTTCAAAGATGATACTTTTTTTTGGCAGTCCTAGGCTTAATTCACCTGTTTCAGACACAAGGGACCATACAAATAAAGTGAATAAAGTACAGTTCCAAGGGAAAATCTATTTGAGTGCTCTGAAAGGGACTCTTCCTCTGGAAGTAACAGAAGCTTCAGGATGGGAATAGTAATGGGAGAAAGTAGCTACACTGTGATGGAAAGAAGATGAACAGGTTTCCCTCTTTTGCTTAATTTTCCAATTGCAAGAATGATATTATTTAAAGGACATAATTACCCATTAATAAAGGGAGAAAATTGTGACAGAGTAAAATTACATTCATATCAATATGATGTATGAAATAGACAGTAGTAAAGTAATGATACGGTGTTTAAGTCTGACTGTTAGCTGTTTTTTTAGGACTTGTGATGAGCAATTTTATGTGGCCCTTTGAAACGGCCACAAAGTGCCCAGATATTTGGTTGAACATATTCTGGGTATGTCAGTTATGGTGTTTCTGGATGAGAGTAACATTTGTACCAGTGCACTGAGTAAAGCACATTGCCCTGCCTACAGTGAGTGGACCACATCCAATCTATTGTAAGCCTGAATAGAGCAAAAAAGACACTAAGAGAGAACTTCGTTTCTACCTGACTGTCTTCAAGCTGAGATGTCTGTCTTCTTCTGCCTTTGGACTTGGATTTGGACTGGAACTATACCATTGGCTCTCGTGGGTCTCTGGCTTGCTAACTGCAGATTTTGGAACTTCTCAGTCTCTACAACCACATGAGCCAATGTCTTATAACACATACATACATACTATTGGCTCGGTTTCTCTGGATAACTCAGAATAACATAGCTTGCTTCTGAATGTGGGATTTCAGTGCAATATTTCTGAAAAACTGCACACATGTAAATCTATGCTTATTTCATTCTACCTTTTCCAATTAGTAAATATTTCAGGTTTATGATAACGTCACAATATTTTTGCAGGTCATAATATCTTGCTAGAAAATAATAGATGAAAATATGACTTTAGAAATATAGAGCATTTATACATTAGTATGGAAAGTTTCCACTAACGGGTACTTGGGACACCTTTCTCTTTACACTCATTTAGAAGTTGTTATGTCCTAACGAGACTCAAAGTAACCAAGCTTAGGGAACAGAATGGTTGACACATTCTTAGGAGGTGTGATGGATGTCACGAAGCCTGTAGGCATTTTGGAAATAGGCTGTAGTCTTACTGAACATGAGTTGTATGGACAAAACGTAATAAGGCAAAAATCTTTTCCCTAGTCCAATATTTCTAAAGCTGTCCCTAGTTTAATATCCTTCCATCACCTAATTTACATTCATAAAATTTTAGGTGACACTATTAGGGTTCATGCAAAGGCCAGAGAAGCCAATAATTAGTTTTACCATTATATTAAATTATTCTTAGAAAATTTTAAAATTCTAAGCCATGCAGTACCATCTCATGAACACTGAATGGTTGACAAAATTATATTCAGGCCTTACTCTAATAAATTTTTCATATTCTGAAGAGAAAAAAATGGCTAAGTATTCAAAAAATACATTGATATATAGACAAGGAAATGCATAATCAATTGTTCAAAAAAGGGTATATCCAAATCGGAGGAAATATTCTGAACTATTTATTAAGTAGATGTAACCTGAAAAAAATTACATATTCTAAAAATTATTGCTTCTTTTTGCTCTGAATTAGGTGTTAATGCTGGTAATACCCATTAACAAATGTCCAGTGTCCAGCTGGCTTTTTAATTTTTTTTAGATAGTTTTATTGATATATAAAAGTGCAGCTATTTAATGTATACAATTTGATGAGTTTAAGCGTGTGCATACACGGTGAAGCCATCATTACTTAGTTTTTTAATCTTGATGTCCTTCTCTAATACATTTGTGTGCCCTTAGGAGGAAATTTAATCTCTGTAGGATGTTATCTCTGGACAGTCAGGGAGAGATTAGGCAGTAGGCAAGTTCAATGGCAGCACTGTGAGTTGGCCAGGTCCCTGCTTACTATTTAGACAGTTGCATCTATTGAATATGATTAAGAAAGGGAACCAGTCTGGGATAAACTGCCCTGAGAACCATTAAGTAGCTTTAGAGAACTAAAACTATGTAGGTTTCAGTCAACGAGTTAAAGAAAGAATCACGTATGGGTATAACGAACGCATAAGACGCAGGCAGTGAAACCATTCGATCTGAAGGATGCAGCCTTATAATTGACCACTGTCTTAGAGATGAAAATATGAAAATAACGGGCCCAGCTCTACCACAGCTAGAATTTACTGTGCAGGTTATAGGCCTTGGCTTCTGCATCCTCCATCCTGTCTAAAATTGAAATTGCTGTCAATGAAACTCATAAGTTACAAACCAAATAAACTTAAGTACCCAGAGGTAAGTCTGTTTCTTAGAAGCTAAGAGGTTTACAAAACTGGGAAGACTTAGAATTAAATATCAGAGTGATTAAATTAATCCAGTTTGTAGAGTGGGCATCTTTGTGTAACATTTGGAAACACTCTTTGTGTGGTTGTTATTTAGAGTGTTTAAAATATTTAACAGCATGGGAAAGTTAGCAAATATTACCAATTTCCTTATCAATATATTCTCACTTACTACATTATTTCTAAGAGATTTTTAAGTATTTGGAGAGTGTGCTTTTTCTGCTTGTTAACATCAAGTTCTTGAAGTCATGGAAAATAAAATTAGAAGCATTAATATAAATGTAGTTAATTAGCTGATTGTTTAAGGGTCTTGTATTAAATTTGCGATAATCAGACAATAATTAAAATTTCTTCAAAATGAATGTTTTATTTTACATAAAATTTATATATTTGTAAATAGGTAAACCTTAATTAAAGAATACTGGCCCTTTTAAACTTGCCATTTCAATGAAGTAGTAAACTCCATGTAATTCTAAATAGTCTTTTATACATATAAGCTCCTCTCGGTCACAAAAAATCTTACATTCTTAAAAACAGATCTTTATAGTTTGTTTAATAAGGGGTGTATGTAGATAATAAATATTAATATTAGTATTTTAAGCCAAAATAACAACAATCGTAATCATAGTAATACAAAATATGTACTTTAAAACTATGGAAGTGCTAAAGGGCTGGAAATTAAGGAGCTATTGTAGGCTTTTTGCTTCTAGGTCACACCACTGCAGCTGAAATTGGGAGTTAGGTAAATGCTTCTGCTTTGGTCATCATCATTGCAGCAACCACACTGCACCACACAGCAAAACTAGAGGCTGGGTAATCTAGCCACTGCTAACACTCTATTTTGCCAAAGTCTGCTGTTTTATCCAAGACAAAGCTTTCTGAATCTGATTCACATGTCCGAAAAAGGAGGGATGGTAATATAGAATTTAACCTTCCTCCTCCTTCAAGTAAAGGAAGGGTGGCATGAGGGTTGAGAGGGCTACACGATCATCATGCACATGAATGATTAGAAAGTCTCAAGCAGGTATGAGGGATAAAGATTATTTTTTTTTACTTTAATTTCTGGGACACGTGCAGAATGTGCGGGTTTGTTACATAGGTATACATGTACCACAGTGGTTTGCTGCACCTCTCTACCCGTCGTCTAGGTTTTAAGCCCTGCATGCATTTGGTACTTGTCCTAGTGTTCTCCCTCCCGTTGGCCCCGACCCCCTGTCAGGCCCCTGTTGTGATGTTCCCCTCCCTGTGTCCATGTGTTCTCCTTGTTCAACTCCCACTTATGAGTGAGAACATGCACTGTGTGGTTTTCTGTTCCTGTGTTAGTTTGCTGAGAATTATGGCTTCCAGCTTCATCCATGTCCCTGCAAAGGACATAAACTCATTCTTTTTAATGGCTACATAGTATTCCATGGTGTATATGTGCCACATTTTAGGAATAAAGATTTTTTTAAATGCCTGAACAAAATGTGTTTTGACACTGAAACTTTTACAGATTAACTGAGAGGTACTTGTTTTGAAACAATTAATTTTAGAAGGGCTATCTTTAAGAAGACACTTTATACAAAGCAACATCATTAAGCAGCATAAATCACAAACATTTGCATCTTCAAGTAACATGAGAGACAGATTACAGATCTCCTTATCCTAGCGCTAAGTCTGACATCATACCTAAACCTCACACCACCTTAGTCTCAGAGCATATAATTAACATGACTAAATTGAAAAAGGCACTTTAATATGTCATCCTTAACAATATTGTTAAAAGACATTATCAAAGTGTTATCTATAAATCCCCTGCTTTGGTGATGAAAAATATTGTGGTATAGGGATAAAGAAGAGCAATAGAGAAAGGAAACACAACTGAAAAATACAAGTGAAAATAAAAATCAGTAATATATTTTGATCCTAAATTATGAAGTTTAAATATGCGCACACAAATTGTGAAGATAGGCTAACATCTAATAATTCTGCTTCTCTGTTATTGGGTTATTCCACATGCAAATGAAAGAAATCTCACAGGATGATGAATTGCACTTAGTTAAAAAATACAGGATCATTATAACAATAGAATAGATATATATTGACAGAAAATACACACAAAAGTTCTACCATTAATATTTGATTTATTTGGGCAGTCAAGTAGAAGATATAAAATAAAACGGAAACCCTATGCAATCAAGAGGTAAAAACTCCACTTTGGTTCAGAGAAGTGTTGCTTTGAAGCCCCAATTTTACTATCTCTTGAAAACTCTAAAGGACCTCTAACTTTATGCAGATACTTTCATTTATAACATCATCGGATAAATTAAGGATATTCAATCATGATTGCCGTGTTTCAAGTATTTTTGCAGGTTTTTAAAAAGTTTATTATTTCAGTTAATGTGGAAATGTTTTTATTTTTATTTATTTTAAAATATTAATCTTCCTCTTACAGCATGACACTTTGAAATGATTTTCTTATTCCAAATTTATTTTAAAGTAACCTACATTAAAATTTTGTTTTGATTTTTTACATTTAAACTGTACTGCAGCCAAAATTTATCTGGACTTACGATATGACTTATTGGTCTCGTTTGTGTGTGATTAACCAGAATTTAACTATTGGTTTCGTGTCATCCATCTCATTTTTTTTTCCTATATAGTCTCCTGCCATGATTGCATAGGGGCCAATTATTTTTCCCTGGTAACATGGATGTGAAGCTAAAGTTACCTGAACGTTTTCTCACTTTTCTTCAGAAAATTGATATTTATCTTATTTTTTTCTTTTAGCCTTCTGAATGCTATTTCTTTCTCTTTGTATTTCAGTATTTTTCTTAAAACTTGTAATAGTTTCCCACTGATTTTCGTTGATATTTTATCTATTGTGATTTAGGTTTTTGTTCCTTTGTATATTTTTTCTGCCCAGAAATGGTGTGTGAATTTACTTTGGTCTAAATCAGTCTCTATTTGGACTTTAGAACTTGCTCTCCCGGAGGTATCAGGCATAATTCAGGCCCTGGTCTAATTGCTCCTGTGTAGCAGGCATCATATAATGCAGCTCTATGATACTAAGCTAACTTCTTTTTATTTAATCTTTTTTAAATTTAATCTGTTAATTTAATCTTTTTATTTTTTGTTTAATTTTTATTTAATTGTTATATCGCTCCCAGTAGAAGCGATATAAATTGCTTTAAAGAAGGTAAGGCAGTCTACATTTCTTTTTTTTAACCAGCCCAGAATACTCAGTCCCTGGTGTTTTCAATTATATCTCTCCATGACAATTCTTTATGCAAGAGTAATAAACATTATACACATTACTGCTTCAATCATTCACCTCTATGCTCCACAGTCTTTCCACCTAAACCATAAGTAGTAGAAGTGAGGCTGGCAACACCCTGTCTGACTTGGAATGATGTACTTAGATAGTTGGATAGTGAGTTAAATCCTTTTCTGGTGGAAGAAGATGTTGCATTTCTAAGTAAACCTAGTGAAGAAATGCCAAATCCTTTTCCTACCTACTTGGTGAAAGTTGGTACCAATTTATTTCTAAGAGTGAATTGTAATGTTATTATACGTATATCTTAAATGTTTTCTTTCCTTTAGTAAATAAAATTTAACTGGAGTAATCCTCAAGTTGGACAGACACTTGTATTTTGCATGGTCTCCAGATAAATGTATGTGATAATGAGGAAAGATACATTAGTGGCTTTTAGCATGATGTGATTTAGAAGCAAAAGTCTTATTTTTAAATATCACCTTTTGAATGGAATACAATTCTTCAACAGTGACCAGAGAACATAAAGTACCACAAGGCTTATATTACCTTGTTCCATACCATAAAAATATAAAAGCCAGCTGATGCTGCACTAGGTAATTTTGATATCTACATTTTCAAGCTACTGCATATTACACTTAACTGCAGTCTATTTTCCATAATATATTTTTCCCACTTGTTAGTGCTGATTCCTTATGTTTTCCTATATTTGCTCAGTTAAATTTTTGAAATAATGTCCATCATCTAATATTTAGCTCTGAACATTCCAACTTTTAAAACTTGCTACCAAACTATAGTATCTCAAGTTCCTTCAGGATCCTGCATTTTTGTTATCTTGAATACCTGTCACATATAGAAGCTTCTTATTTTCTACAACTAAAGGGGTGATTAGTACATAAAAAAATGGATCACTACGTCAAAACCAAGAAAATCTTTTAAAAGGTCGTGCTATTTAGGCATCATTGTTCAATGAGTTACTTACGTAACAACATACACTAGTAAAATTTTCCCTATGAGTCTATATCTTGTTCACAAATGGAGAACAAAATATTTTATTATTTTAATATCAGCCCAAATGTTTTTTATTTAATTTTCAACTCTACTTTTAAAACTTGTCCCTACAAATTTAAGTTTTATAGCCACATAATCACTTTCAAATTACTCTATGCAACTTTCAAGCAGCACAATGCCTGGCACCTGATAAGTTCTGTAGTTCCATTGTTCTTTATCCTGACAATATTCTAAAGAATGTAATTTCCTTATTTGGAAGTGTCAGTATTTTCTTACTGTATTCCCCTGAAGACAGTATTTTGAACCCATAATTTCTCAATTGAATTTGAACATTTTTTTACCATGTATTTCAGTGATTCTGGAGGAAAGCACTTTATAATTAAGTACTGGTTATATTTAAGGATCTCTACAAATTTTGGACATCAGATACTTTTTACAAATTCTTGCTCTATCTCTTCACTTAAACACTCACTTTCTTCGTCAGAGGAGTCAGAGACCAAGAAACAAACAAAAAACGAATATGGATATTTAATTTATCCTTGTAAATTGACATTTAGTCTTTGTCTTAAAGTTACACATTTATTTATTTATTTATTTATTTATTTATTTATTTATTGAGACTGGGTCTCACTCCGTTGCCCAGGCAAGAGTGCAGTGACACCATCTCACCTCATTGCAATCTTGACCTCCTGAGCTCAAGCAATCTTCCCACCTCAGCCTCTCTAGCAGCTGGGACCACAGGTGCACACAATATGCCCAGCTACTATCTGTATTTTTGCAGACAGGAGGTTTTGCTATGTTGCCCAGACTGATCTCAAAGTTCTGGACTCAAGCCATCTGTCTTCCTTGGCCTGTCAAAGTGCTGGGATTATAGATGTGAGCCACTGTACCCAGCCTACACACTTATTTTCTTCATTATTTTATTCTATAATTTTAAATATTATTTCACTGTCATTTTTTTGGATTGTATGGAGTTTTGTTTGCAGAAGAAAGGAGTTAAGCAGCTCTCCTGCAATTCCTTTCACTCCCATTTCCATGAGGTCACTTCCAGTGAAGCAGAAAATTTTCCCTAACCCCTCTGTGGGTGGGAACTAGAGTGCACGGGCACTAGGACTGGCCAGCTGCTTCCATGCTAGCAGAGGCGGACTCCACTCACTTGGTCCTGCTGAGTTCCACCCCTTGCAGGAGGGGGAGAACAGGTGAGCAGGTGCAGGAGCTAGGGCAAGCGCCTGTGGACACTGGCAGGAGCAAAACTCTATGAGGCCCTGTGGCAGCATCAAGGGGGTTGCCAGTGACCCCTGAAACTCCAGAAAGAGTGTTACAGTCGGTTGTCTTTTAGCTTTGCCATCCATGGATGGCTTATTTGTTAACAGGTCAGCAGAGGGTTAGTGTGACAGTTTTTTGCACCAGTACCTGAGTTCTTGTCCAGCAACCAGGAGGAATAAGATCCCATCAACAAATTGGAGATGGTAAATGTGGGTGATTTTATTGCCTATGAAAGTGGCTCTCAGTGGGAAGGGGAGCTGAAAAGGAGATGGAAAAGGAAGATAATCTCCTGGAGTCCAGCCATCGCTAGCCAGACTCCTTTCCAAAGCTACACCATCAAACTCTCCCTTTGAAGTCAAGGTGCTTCTCTCCAATGTCAAACCATAGTCTCCAATGTCCAGCTGTTTTTCTTCTTCTCCTCCTCTCCTCTGCTGGTGAGCCTGGGGTTTTTATGGGCACAGGATGGGTGGGGCAGAGTGGGCCATGGGTGGTTTTGGAAAAGGCAACAGTCAAGCAGGAAAACAGGAATGTGTGTTCTCACTTTGGGCCGCGTGGTTCCAGGCTTGAGGGTTGGGGCCTTCACGGGGGAGGCATATCTAACTGCCATTAAAATATGGATGATGACTGGTCTCAGCTACTTCCTGCTGACAGGGGCATTGTTTTGGGGAGAAAAGCAGTTAGAATTCTCCCAGAGGTCTATCTATGGGTCCCTGGCAAAAGGAGCCATTGTCCAAGGGTTCAGTTGCCTGATTGTTTGGAATTTGATGGCCTCTAGGCTAGTAGAAACAAGACTTACAAGGTTAAGTATGCATCAAATGTGTGTATTATACAAAGAGAGATAAAAGGAGAGAATCTAATGCCAAAGATTACAGAAATAGATGTGAAATATACTAATCATTCTGAAAACAACATTGTACCCCATGGTATAGAACAGAACAAAGGTAAAGACAGCAAGCATAGGCAAGACTATGAAGAGGATATTCATGAAATGTTAATTATTAGCACTTATCTTGTGTGATTTTTAGCTTGAGGTCCCCGATCTCCTCACATTGGTACTTTGTGTTCTCTTCTGGGTTAACAGAGGTAACTCTGTCAGCTTTCCAGTTCTTTACTCAGGTATAATGAATCCAAGAATCTATTCCAGTGATCTATTGTAACAGACCGAGGTGATCTCTTTCAGGAGGCTCTCTAAAGTACTCTCAGGTCCCAGGGCCTGTTTCTGCAGCATCCTCCTGATATCAGGGCCTGCCTGAATAATACATTTATCCTTTAGGATTAATTGTTCCTTGACTAAATCAGGAGACAGAGAGGTGTGCTTTACCAAGGCCCCTCTTAGCCTTTCCAGGAAGTCAGTGGGATTCTCATCAGATCCCTGGTCTATCATGGATAGCTTGGTATAATTGAGAGGCTTAGTTCTAGTCCTACATAAGCCCCCTATTATGCACGCCTGAAAGTGTCTCCTCTTCCAACTTCCAGGAAACAAAGAAAGCAGTTGCTTGGTTTCATCTCCTTCCAGGCATTCCAGTAATTCACCTCATGGTAAATAAATAATGGTGTTTGCTAGGAGAAGACCCCTTATTTTTGAAATATTTTTAGAATTTTCCTGGTTTAGGAATGCTTAAGTTAAACAGTCTTAGCCTCTATGGACTTACCAAACTCTAAAAAACATCATTTATGCTGGAGTATAAAGTGGAGATATTTTACAACCTGTATACTCCCTGCTGTGTGAGGTACTCTGAGTTATCTAATTAGTAGCCTCATCTACGACTCTGTCCCCAGGAATAAATTCAGTATGAGGAAAAATGACCTACAAAACCATGTTTGCTATCATAGACATCTTGCTTTGCCTGTTACTCTCCACTGTTTATATCCTTGAAATTATCAGTAAAGCTTGACACTGGAAAAGAGCTCTGATTCATGAGTTTGATTTGATAGTCTCATCTTTTGTTTTAGCTCAGTCTATTTATTTGTCTTTGCAGTACTCAATCACTCAGAGGACTAGCTTGTCAGTCTCTACTATTCTCCTTGAAAATTTATCTATTTTTCCTTCTTACTTTATCTTTTTATAAATACAAATAATTTGTAAGCAACATTTTCTGAATGATTTATCTGTCTTCGTCCTCTTTTCTTTATTATTTATGTCAATGATAATTAGCTTCTGACACTTTTCCCAACCCTAATTTCTGTCCTCACTCTCAGGATTCATGTTTACATTAAGTTAAAACTTATTAAAATAAACTTTTGGAATTGAAGGATCCCATAGTCCAAGAAATTCCAAAAGTTTAGAAATATCAACCCTAATATAAAATGAGAGGCCAATCATTTCAAAAGTGAACAAATACAAATAATAAAAAAAAAGGTACTTTTTAAATATGGTAGTTAAAAGTATGCATAACAAGCACAGTAAAAATATAGTGAGTTCTAGACTTGAGGCACTTACTGGTTTAGAAAAATTGAGTAAGCAGATATAATCTTTTGAGTAGTCTAGTATTGCACATCAAAGAACCAGTTAAGAAGTCGTTCAGTGATGGAAATTCATTTATCTACCTTTAGAAAGAACAATCTGAAATCCAACACCTGAGAAGCCATAGTATGAAACGCGTGGTAAAGCTACTTGGGGAAAAAATGACAAACTGACAATTTGTAACTTAAAAAAGAACTATGTGGCCAGGTGCAGTGGCTCACGTCTGTAATCCCAGCACTTTGGGAGGCCAAGGCAGGCGGATTGCTTGAGCCCAGGAGTTTGAGACCAGCCTGGGCAACATGGCGAAACTCCTTCTCTACCAAAAATACACACAAGAAATCAGCCGGGCATGGTGCACGTGCCTGTAGTCCCAGCTACTTGGGAGACTGAGGCTGGAAGATCATTTGAGCCTGGGAGTCAGAGGTTGCAGTAAGCTGAGATTGCTCCACCACGCTGCAGATTGAGTGGCAGAATGAGACACTGTCTCAAAACATACATACATAAATACATACATACATACATACATACATACATACATAGAACATACGTTGTGTAGAAATGTTAAATATTTTATCATAAATTTTATGTCTCAAGTATAGTTTTTAATAATGGTTCCAAAGTCAATATATTATGCAAATAATGATGCAATATTGAAACAAAATGAAAGTAACTGCATACTCAAAATTTGGTTAAATTGTTTACTTTCAAAATCTAAATGTCAGTGAACAGGTATTGCATTTCAAATCCAAATACCACACAAAAGAGTAAGTATACTCATTATTTACAATTACTTTACCTATATATTTATTTGCTAATGTAATTAAATTAATAAAGTCCAAATGTAACCTGCAACGTTTATAAATTAATATTATACTAAAATATACAGAGTTTAATCATCTTTCTCAAGGTATGATTGTAAAAATAAAAACATTAGGTTCATTATCAAGTGAGGAATAAATTTTTGGTGAAAAGTTGTCCAAAGGCCATACAAGTTTATTTATTTTTCCTTTTTTTAATTAAAACGTTATTGCAAGGTAATTTGCATTTCATAAAATTTTCTTATGTTAGTGTACAATTCAGTGGTTTTAGAACTTTGATCATCCTTACAAGAAACTCTGAGTCCATCAATGGTTATTCCCTTTCCTCCTCTCTTGTCCATGACAACCATTAATCTTCTTTCTGTCTCTAGAGATTTGCCTACCATGGACATTTCATATAAATTTAATCATAAAATATGTATGTGACTCGCTGTTACAGTTAGCATGGTGTTTTCAAGGGTTTTTCTTGTCATTACATGTATCAGTCCTTTATTTGTGTTGTGAAATAATATTCCATTGTATAGATATATTTTAATCTATTTATCAATTGATGGACATGTGAATTGTTTCCTCTTTGGGTTAGTATAAATAATGCTGTTGTAAATATTCGTGTAAAATTTCCATCATGGCCACATGTTTTTAGTTCTCTTCACTCTTTCCTGGGAATAGAATTGCTGTGTTATATGGTAACTCTATGATTAACAATGCAAGTGTTTTCCAAAGTAACTGCAGCATTTTATATTTCAACAATGCATGAGGGTTTCAATTTCTCCACATGATGGCCAACAGTTGCTATTGCCTGTCTTTTTTATTATAGCCGTCTTAGTGGATGTAAAGTGGTATTTTATTGTGGCTTTAATCTGAAATTCCCTGGTGACTAATTCTATTGAGCATCTTTTTGTGTGCTTCTTTGTCATTTAATGTCTTATTTGAAGAAGAAATGCCTAGTCAAATCATTTGGTTATTTTTTAATTGGGGTATTTGTCTTTCTATTATTGAGTTATATTTTTTGACAGATTCTGAATAAAAGTTCCTTATAAGATACATGATTTGCAAATATTTTCTCCTCTGCTCTGTGTTGAAAGAGCTTTGTTGGATATAACATTATCCTGAAGACTTGTGAGGAGATCATTGTTAGCTAAACCAAATGTTTTTATCTGATTCTATCTTCCAATAATCTTTTCTCTCATTGATATTTTGATATTTTTTGAAGAATTGCTGTTTTATTTTTTAGTAACTGCAATATTTTCGATAGTAAACTATAGCTTTTGTTTCAAAGAAGGCATTTTCATATATCTTTCTACATTCCATTATATATAGGTAGTGATTACAGTGCAAAACGTTACTGGTATCAATTTTAATACTGCTCTATTCATGTTCCACCTTCTCAGAAAGCCTTTGAACTGAATAAAAAATATTGAAATACAATATTTTAATTGCTTATTGTTTTATTTCCCCTCTTGAGGATTATAAAAATATAGAAAAATTTATTAAATATATATATATTTCTTTAACACAAAAATTTGATATAGTATAAAGCTGTCTGAGTCTAGAACAGTTTTGTTTGGTAAGCATTTTCTAAAAATTAAATAATTGAGTTGCTGGTCTTGGTGATAGAGTATAAATGATTTATTTGAGATCTTTGTAAAGTATGAAATAATTGTTTAATACCCACTAATAGTGGTTCTTCCTGGGTTTTACTGTTTCCTTCAATTTTAGTCCTCTTCAACTAATTGGAGCCCTTAAAATTGGGAAATATTATAATAAATGCATTCAGACTGAGATGAGTAGGTTTGAGTGGGAAAAATGGGAATGCTGGGAAAGTCTTGGTAGGCTTAGTGTGACCTTCATGGAGTGGGCTAGGGAGAGGGGAGTCAAGAAAAGAAAAGTTGGGTGATTGGTAAATTAGCAAGAAGCATCATTCTCATGCTGCTGACATGGGGCAAAAATAATATTGCACTAAAAAGTTTACTTCAATATTAAAAATAATAAAAATATCAAAATCACAAAAATGGTGTTAGAATTACTATATGTAAAGTCATTTGTTATAATGGGGTAAGAATACAGTTTTTTTATGCTTTAAGTTCTAGGGTACATGTGCACATGTATACATATGTAAGAATACAGTTCTTATGGCAATGTTGATATTAGTGTAATAAAAAAATTGTAAGTCAAAAATGATTGTCTAGGCAACAGATTTATAGATTTTATATTACTCTTGTTAAGAACCAGGTATTTTCTACCATCTGCTTGAAGTTTCAGAAATTTTTGGTGTCCTCTGGCTTTGAAGATTAAATTGGAGATGACTTATAGGAGTCAAGGAAATACACCGAGAATTTCATTTATGCTACCTAGTTTACCAAGAAAAATAAATACATTTGTATTTTTGTGTTATTCTGTAGCATCAAAATTTAACAATTTCTGTGTAAGATATTGGAGATACCCAAATCAAATAGACACCACTATGATGAACCAAAGCTTTATACTCCCAGATTAGAAAATATTTTGTAGTAAATTTTCGAAGAAAATGTCTCTAAAACTAGAGTAAAATGACGAATGAACACAATGTTTCCACACATTTATGCCACTACACTCATACATGAAATGATGGTACAGAAATCAGCATGTATCTTATGTAGACCTCATTTAATAGGAAAATTCAAGAGCCACTTGTAATTACAAACTGGCTTTGCTCCAAAAGGGAAGATTAACTTCAACGACATTTGCAACTCTTCATTGATGTTTTCAAGTGACCTAGGGTATGATCAACTCAGCAACGTCGATGCAAGTGTTATTAACAATTAGCAAAACAATGGTTCCAGCTTCTAGCATATAAAATATGTACACGTGCATAAATTATTTTTATTCCTGTTTATTACTGCTACTAGTAATACATCTTAATGTTCTACTATTATTAGTTACAATATATTCTCATTCACCTTTTAGAAAGCTTAAAATACATTAATAAATGTCTCCTCATATCACCTGGAGTTTTTTTTGGCTGTTGGAGAAAACAGGTAGACAATTATGTCAAACAATTTGATATATACAGCTAAAAAGCTGATTTGATCTGGTTTGTATCAAATTGCTACAAAGTAAATAAGTGTGATTTGGAGAAGTTAAATAACTTGTCAGTACTTTATGAGGCATTAATCTCAGCCACTAATTACTATATGTATCAGCTTCGAACTTTATTAAGAATCCCTCACATCTATACACATTTCAACTAAATAAACACTGAATGATGGACAAATAATTCACCACTTATTCATTCTACTTGGTCCACTTCTACGTTCCTTCTGTTCATGACTGGCACCATCATTTATCTAGTTTCTCAGTCTGAAAATGGGGGGATCATTTCCGACTCTCCTTAGGTGTTTCATCCCTTATAAGATATGGCCCAGTTATTACAATTTTACTTTTTTGGTAATTCTAGAATCTTTGCGTTTATATCCTTCTCCACTAACATGATTTTAATCGGAATTTTCTTTATCATTTTTTAGATTACTACTATCAATTAACAGACACACTAGTATCCATACCTCCTTGCTACAATATCCAATGTGTAGCCTAAATTAATTTTCAAAATGTAAATCTGATATTGTCACTAATTCATTTTTTTAATGGTTTATCTTTTGTGTATATATACACACCTACATTTATATACACATATGTACATATATATTTTGTCTGAATTTTTTAATCTGACTCTTAGTGCCCATTATAGTCTTTCCCTTGTCTTTCTTGACACTTTCATTTATGTGTGCTTCTTTCAATTCCTCCAAAATGTCATGATACCTCTGCCACTGCATACCATTGTATTTATCTGCCTGGAACACTTTTCTTCTTCTGCACTTGGCTAAATCTCTCAACGTCAAATGTCACTTTTCCCAAAAAGGTTTTATCTGCACCCACTACTGAGACTAACACTACGTATATGCCCAAATAGATCACTTATTAGAGCTATAATTTTGCATTGAACTGTGCAATTTTCTCTGTATTCTTTCCTAAAAAGAAAGCAGAGAACATGCCCATTTTGTTTACCATACCTATTAGCGCCTACTACAAGAGTTGGCACATGTTAAAGATTCAAATACTTTTTGTTTTTTTTGAGACGGAGTCTCGCTCTGTCACCCAGGCTGGAGTGCAGTGGCGCGATCTCGGCTCACTGCAAGCTCCACCTCCCGGGTTCATCAGCCTCCCGAGTAGCTGGAACTACAGGCACCCGCCACCACGCCCGGCTAATTTTTGTATTTTTAGTAGAGCCGGGGTTTCACCATGTAGCCAGGATGGTCTTGATCTCCTGATCTCGTAATCCACCCGCCTTGGCATCCCAAATACTTTTTAAATGAATGTGCGAATTTGATCTTGAGTGTCTAAATAATCTGCTACTATTAATGTGTGTTTTTTAATGTGGTTTCTTATCACACAAACATATAATAGATTTTCAATTTTGTGGACTTATAATTTTCTTTTCCTTGCAATTTGAAGTAACATAACAATACACAATTTATCAGTTTCTTTTTACACACTATTTCTTGAATAAAATAAAAAAATTCAATTTTTGGACTTAACCCTGAAATCATATATAATAACTATGGGATATTAGAATATTTTTTCATAACGTATCAAAAGACTCTTAGTTGTAAACATGAGTATTTAGCCTTATTTTCCTTATTATTAGTGCCATTGTAAAGAAGCTTCAGAATATTCCTAATTACTAATTTCTTCATTAAAAATCTACGTAGACAGAAAAATCATTGCAATGTGAAAGAACTAATAAGAACCTATTTTCACCTTCTTTATTATGCAAACGAGATATCAAAAATTTAAATCACAACCTAGTCTCTGACAGATAGTAAGTACTAAATTGGGATATGTCAAATCCTTTGAAATATTTTTATTGCTTAGCTTCTCCTTCTGTTCCTCATTGGTACCAAATAAAGTACACAGAGGGAATGCAATTGAGAAACCAATTGTCAGTGTTAGATAATTAGCTCCATTATTCACAAATTTAAATATTAAATTTTAATATATCCATTAAAAAATTGTAGAATTATAAGACTAAAAAATTGATGCTTATAAATATAGTGTCTAACTGATAGTTACAATTAAAATTTTGAGAAAGAATCCAAGACACTCGGAAAGATACTATGTGCTTTGATTTTGAAGAGTTTGCTTATCATTCATATATTTTAGATAATTTAAAAGAAATTATCTATAACAAATTATTTTAAAAATTGTCTACATATAAGTTATATTTTATTTCATGGAAAACTCTACTTAAATAATTTTACATTGAATTGTTTAATCAAAGAATTAATCAGTTTGAAATAAAATATAGCACAAATAAAAAATAAACACCTTTACAAAAATATACCAAAAGTATTTCTTTAAAATCTAAACAAGAACATTATATTCTGCTATTGGGTATTTTTTGTTTCAAATAAAATATTTGAAAACTACTTTTCAGTATATCATTGCTTTTTTTAGTTCCTTGTCTTCTCTATGTATCTTGATCTTTCTTCCCGAACATTAAGGAGATGGACTTTGCTGCCTGTGTACTAACTTCAGACTTTACCTCTTCCTTTTACTAGCTGAGTGACCCTAGGTAATTTGTTTAACCTCTCTGTTCTTGATTAGTCTAATCTGTGAAATGGGGCAAATAGTTGTACCTATGAGTAGGCCATTAATAGGTTTGAATAAGTTAGCACAAGTAACTTATTTCATTACATTGCTGAATAAAACAGAAGATATAATAAATAGATAGAAGATATATAATTGTATATGATATAAAAGGTATATCATATATAATTATATACATTTAATATATATAATTATGTATATATATTGCATATTATTTAATATATATTGTATTATATATAATATATATTATATTATATATAATATATAGTATATTTTATATATATAATTGTATATAATTACAATTATGTTATACATATATTATACATCTATGAATAAATAGAATATATAGATAGAATAAATAGATATGTTATTTATATGAATAAATATATGAAAAATATATGAATGTATATGAATATGTAATATGATATGTTACATATGAAGTGTACATTTCATATACATTTATATTTCATATAAATATATAAAATATATAAATAAATAGATATATATTTATGAATATATATCATATATTTATAAATAGATATATGTTTATATGTTATACATGTATTATACATATATGAATACATAAATAGGCTATATAGATAGAATAAATAGAATAAATAGATAGAAGATATATAATTATATAAGATATAAAAGGTATATCATATAATTATATATATTTAATATATATAATTATGTATATATATTACATTTTATATTATATATTATATTATATATAATATACTATATTATATATTATATTATATATAATATACTATATTATATAGTATATTATATATTATATTATATATAATATACTATATTATATAGTATATTATATATAATATTATATAATATACTATATTATATAGTATATTATATATTATATTATATATAATATACTATATTATATAATTGTATATAATTACAATTATGTTATACATACATAATACATATATTATACAAATACAAATATATTATGTATATTATATATATAATTGTATATAATAGATATTATATATAATATATAATATAATATATTATATTAATACAATATATAATATGCATATTATATATTGCATATTATATAATATATAATATTAATGTAATATATAATATTGTATATATTATATATTATATATCTATTGTATATTGTATATATTATGTAGTACATGACATTATTTATTATATTATATATAATTATAAAATATATAAATTATATAATATATCATATTATTATGTTATATATTACATATATAATTATATATTATATATAATTATGTAAGACATAAAAGGTATATCATTGTATATATAATTATATATCTTCTATCTATTTATTATATCACAGCAACTTTGCAAAATCTTTTTAACCCAAGTTAAACTGTTGATCAGTATTGGATGCTCATTCTTCATTAGCCATAAAATAATGAATTCATAAATGACTAAATGAATGGTAGCATTAATGTCTTATAAAACGTGAATCAACTATGGCTTTAATATAAAAATACATTGAACATTTAATTCTCAATGACAGTCTCATGAAACCCAGTCATTCATTTTGCAGCGAATATGACTTAGGTATAGGATTTGGCAATACATAGGAAAGGCATAGTGAAGTGGTTCACAGTGCTATATCTAGAGTTGTATGGCTTTGGCTTAGGCTGAGCATTCCATTTCTGTTACTTACTGCTTGTATGCTCTTAGCTTTAGTTCTCTCAACTACGAACCTTGAACAGAGTTCCCCCTAAGTCATTCGGTGTTGTTAAGAAAGTATGTTCTAATAATAAGCACAAACTAAATGATCACTATTGCTGTAACTATTGCTGTATTAATAGTGAAAACCACAAGGAACTAAGCATCAGCTGATTAGACTACCAAAATATAATGGTTTTGATTTCTTAGTTGAAATGTCTTTTAAATTCTAGAGATTACTATGTTTAAAGGTGAATAGCTAAAGCAAGTTAATAGATCAAATAACTCAATTAAAAATATATTTTTATGATTTGTTTATTTTAATTGAGTAATTATAAAATTTCTACTCTGAGTACGTATCTTCACATGCAATGGATATGTGAAAAATAATTCTTTATTAAGATACATCATTTTCTAATTTGGTAGATTTACATAAGATAATTTAGTATCTTTAGGATTTTGAAAGGAAGATATTAAGCAGGCCTATTAGTCCTATGTTATTCATTCCATGAATTTGACCCATCTGTCATACATTTGATAATAAGTAAATTAGAAAAATTACATGCTGAATGACAGTAAATTACTCAAAATGACATCAATACATTGACTATAAATTCTTCAAATATGGGTAAATAACTGATTGGGTTTTGTGAATTTAGGAGCTACTTATATTGGCATTGCTGTCCCTTAGAATTTGTAGGAAATAGTCTTTAGTTGTGAAGAAACACTGACATTAACTTTGTTATTCTAAAAATAATTTTATTATTATGAATAGTAAGAGTCACATTGTGCTGATCATTGCTTTAAGTCAAGTACCTACATCCTAGATATAGTAAGGCATTAGCACAAAGGAAACACTCAAGCATATACTGCCACTCATAAACTACTATGCGTGCCGCTATAAATGTGATCATTTGGTCCTATTACTTAACAGAAAGATCTAGAGAATCACAACTTTGCAATAAACCTACACAACCTGTTCCAATGCCATCTTGCTTCTGAGGTTTTCTACCTATTTTTATTTAAGGACATTTATCATCAGAATAATGAGAAATTACTAAATCTAGACTAATAGTAAGAAGAAATTTTCATAAAATATGGCACTATTTGTCATAGCATTCCTCTGAAGTCAACATCATTACAAAGCACATGGAAAAACTAGAGTATAAAGAGTTAATTGTCTAATGACACATGCAGTCATTAGCTGAAGAAGAAAGGACTGTGATCACCCAGCTTACTGGTTCCCATGGCCAATAAAATAAGAAACGAGAAGCACTGAGTGCTTTCTCTTTTGACATATCGATTGCAAGTAATTAGAACTAATTAGCACTATTCTTCTACTTTCCAAGAACTTAAGACACTTTTGAAAGCCTTGTCATTTGGAATATTATTTAGTATTTGGTGCTATTTAAAGATATAACCTTTCAGACACTGCAGGACAAAATTTTCTGCTGCAAATTACTCTTTCTGTTCTTGCAGTTACCAATAAGCTAAAGATATGAGGGAAAATAATAGAATCAAATCAAAGTATCCCTTTCTTATATTTATCCAATGACCCTCTATCTTCCAGTGCACAGTTCTGGTAAAAGTCAGATTAGCATGCATGGTTTATGTCTCAAGCTTATTGCAAGTTTTTTTTTTTTATTTTCAAACAAACCCAAAAGGTAGTCCCAAATGATATGTTTGTCAGTGAAAGGACTTAAGGTGGTGAGTAGGGTACCAATCAGCTCACCTACCCTGCTACATTGAAAATAAGAGAAAAATATTAAGCCAACTAGACTTACCTAGATTCACATACCCTAAGGTAGATTAAGAAAAGCAAAAAGTACAAGAAAGGAGAAAAATCAGATGAGGATAAATTGCTCGTTTAAAATGGAGTGGGGAGCTTAGGCTATTTTAATAGTGACATGGAATATCAATAAATATGCAAATCCTACTGTATTAGGAATCTCTAAGACCACCCTTAGGCTCAACGAATTGTCTAAAATCATAGAATTTAAAAAAGCTGTTGTCGTTATGGTTATAGTTTATCAAATTTAAAGAATACACGTATTATTAATAAAGTGAGTGGTATATGGAGCAAAGTCCAGGAGAAATCAGGTGCAAGCTTTTGAGTGTCCTCTTCTAATGGCATCACACAGACAAGCCTCAGTTTTCCTGGCAGCTATATGTGACACATTGCATGAAGGAGTGTCAACCAGGTAAGCATTTTTGACTTTCATTTGAGCCTTGGTGTCCAGGATGTGTGTTTTTCTTACGTGTGTGAGTAAGGAGATTTAGTCATCTAGGCATGCAGCACCTACATGACTCAGAATCTAGCCAGAATCAGCTACCCAGAATCTAGCCACCCAGCGAAAAAAACAGGTATTTATGGTAAAATACATTATTAGCATGATTTTTCTCATGAACATGATACCCCATGGCCCAAGCCTCAGGCATACAAAAACACTCTACTCAGGCAGAATAACCCAAGGGCTCACATTTAATCTTCTAGGAGATGGTGAAGGGCCAGGTCGGAAGAAAGATCTTACTTATAGAATGTGCAGGGTTTGAGCAACCCAAGCCTGCTGATTTAACATTTTGTTGTACTGCTTCCCTAGAGAGAACTACATATACTTAAAAGACTAGGAATCTGTATTTACATCTATTTTATTGCCTTTCATCTCAATGAAAATTTCTAATGAAACCAAAGTTGAAAGATGTTTTAGACTTGAAAGACTATAAATACATCATGTTGCTATAAGAAGAGAGAGAGTGGGAGGGAGGGAGAGAGAGAGAGAGAGAGAGAGAGAGAGAGAGAGAGACAGACAGACAGACAGACATGTCTGGGTACTAAGATAAACTCTACGTACACATACCAGCATGTAGCAGCTCCCCACATGGCATGGTTGAAAAAAAAAAGAACTCTCTTAATAAATACGAACCTTCTTAGTTGTCCTTAGGTTATTGAAGAAGAAAACAGGCAATTTGAAGAAAGCTATTTCTGAAATGTTATTTTTTACTATACCGAGAACTGACTAAATTGTAAAAAATGGTTTAATCAGATTCTGACTCAAATACCAGCTCCCACCCTCCTTGGTTGGGAAAGCAGAAAAAGATAGTTAGAAAGGACTTGATGTAGGTATCAAATTTTCTTCTTTAAAATTACTATCAGCTATTCTATTTTGTCAACTTTCATTGTGGTAAAATACATATAACATTAAATTTACCATATTAACTATTTTTAAGTGTACATTTCCTTGGTATCAGGTGCAATTGTACTGCTATGCAAACATCGCCACAGGTCATCCCTAGGCTTTTCATGTTGCTGAGTGAAACTCTATACCAGTTAAACAACAACCACCAATTCCCCCTTCATCCCAGCCCCTGGTAACCATTCTACTTGCTATCTGTCTAATTTGGATAATGAGGGACTGGTCTAAGTCCCTCAAACAAGTGGAATTGCACAATATCTCTTTTGTTGTGATTTATTTTACTTAGCATAATGTCCTTAAGAGTCATCCACATTGTAGCATACACCAGAATTTCTTCCCTTTTAAGGTTCTATTGTATATCTATATCACATTTTGCTATTCATTCATTCATCAGTGAACACTTGGGTTGCTTCTGTATTTTAGCTTTGTGAATGAGGCTGCTTCTAACATGGATGCGTAGATACCTACCTCTTGAAGACCCTGTTTTTAATTATTTGGGGTATATTATATACCCAGAATGAAATTGCTAGATCATAGGGCAATTCCATTTATAATCTTTTGAGGAACTGCTGTACTGTTTTTCACAGTAGCTGTAACATTTTGCTTGCACTCACAGTGCACAGTGCACTCTCTGTGTCATCATTAACACTAGCTATTTTATTTTTTTGATAGTAGCCATCTTAATGAATGTGAGATTGATTCTCAGTGTGGTTGCTATTTGTATTTCCGTAATGATTATTGATGTTGAATATATTTTCATATACCCTTTGGTCATTTGTATAGTCTTCTTTAGAGAAATACCTATTTAGCTTCTTTGCTCATTTTTGATTTGAGTTGTTTGTTTTGTTGTTGTTGAGTTTTAGGAGTTCTCTGTATTTTTGGATATCAATTCCTTATATTATTTATGTTTTATAATATATGGTTTGCAAATATTTCAAATATTTTGAGGGGTGCTTTTTTACTCTATTGATAGAAAGTTTTTGCACTTTTTTTTTAATTTTCATGAATCCTAATTTATTTTTCCTACTGTTACCTGTGCTTTTAGTGTCATATCCAAGAAATTTCCAAATCCAATGTTTTAAAGTATTTTCCCTATGTTTTCTTCTAAGAGTTTTTATAAAATCATTTTCATTTCTTCAGTATTGATAATAATGTCATTGCATTTGTAATTTGAATAATTTGTCTTTTCACGTTTTTATTAGTCTATTTAGCTAAAAGTTTATTAATTTTATCTTTTCAAAAATCCAAGTTGTAGTTTCATTGATTTTCTCTACTGCTTTTCTATTACCTATTTCATTTATTTATGATCTAATTTTATCATTTCCTCCCTTATGCTACTTTTGAGTTTAGTTTGTTCTTCCTTTTCTTATTCCTTAAGTTTTAAAGTTAGGTTGTTAGTTTGAGATCTTTATTGTTTTTTAGCATAAGCATTTATTGATCTGAACTTTCACCTACAAACTGCTTTCTGATGACTCTTAAATTTGTGTGTGTTGTTTTCCTTTTCATTTGTCTCTAGTTAATTTTTTAATTTCCTTTGTGATTTTTTCTAAGAGTGCACTGCTGAATTTCCACAAAGTTTTCCTTCTGTTACTGGTTTTGAACTTCATCCTGTTGCTGAAACACTTTGTATAATACAAATCTTTCAAAACTTTTGTGAGTCTTAAATTGTGGCCTAATATATTGTGTATACTGGAAAATGTTCTGTGTACATTTGAGAAATATATTCTGTTTTATTTATACATTATTTTCCTGACTTTTCCCAAGTCTTTCTTTAGCTCTTTGAACACTTTAAAGACGGTTGTCGTAAAGTTGTCTAACAGATCTTCCATCAGTTCTTTTCTTTTTTTTTTTTTTTATTATACTTTAAGTTCTGGGATACATGTGTGGAATGTGCAGTTTTGTTACATAGTTACACACGTGCCATGGTGGTTGTCTGCAGCCATCATCCCATCATCTACATTAGGGATTTCTCCTAATGCTATCCCTCCCCTAGCCTCCCACCCCGCGACAGGCCCAGTGTGTGATGTTCCCCTCCTTGTGTCCATGTGTTCTCATTGTTCAAATCCCACTTATGAGTGAGAACATGCACTGTTTGGTTTTCTGTTCTTGTGTTAGTTTGCTGAGAATGATGGTTTCCAGCTTCATCCATGTCCCTGCAATGGACATGAATTCATCCTTTTTTAAGGCTGCATAGTATTCCATGGTGTATATGTGTCACATTTCCTTTATCCAGTATATCATTCATGGGCATTTGGGTTGGTTCCAAGTATTTGCTATTGTGAACAGTGCTGCAATAAACATGTGTGCATTTGTCTTTATAATAGAACGACTTATAATCCTTTGGGTATATACCCACTAATGGGATTGCTGGGTCAAATTTCTGGTTCTAGATCCTTGAGGAATCGCCACACTATCTTCCACAATGGTTGAACTAATTTACACTCCCACCAACACTGTAAAAGTGTTCCTATTTCTCCACATTCTCTCCAGCATCTGTTTTTTCCTTTCTTTTTAATGATTGCTATTCTAACTGGCATGAGATGATATTTCATTGTGGTTTTGATTTGCATTTCTCTAATGACCAGTGATGATGAGCTTTTTTTCATATGTTTGTTGGCCACATAGACAGACTCACAGCCGAATTCTACCAGAGGTACAAAGATGAGCTGGTACCATTCCTTTTAAAATTATTCCAAACAATAGAAAAATAGGGACTCCTCCCTAACTCATTTTTCGGTGCCAGCATCATCTTGATACCAAAACTTGACAGAGTCATGACACAACAAAAAAAAAGAAAATTACAGGCCAATAATTCTGATGAATATCTATGTGAAAATCCTCAATAAAATATTGGCAAACTGAATTCAGCAGCACATCAAAAAGCTTATCCACCATGCTCAAGTCGGCCTCATTCCTGCGATGCAAGGCTGATTCTACATATTCAAATCAATAAACGTAATCCATCACATAAGCAGAACCAATGACGAAAACCACATGATTTTCTCAAAAGATGCAGAAAAGGTCTTCGATAAAATTCAACACTCCTTTATGGTAAAAACTCTCAATAAACAAGGTAATTGATGGAACATATCTCAAAATAATAAGAGCTATTTATCACAAACCCATAGTCAGTATCACACAGAATGCACCAAAGCTGGAAGCATTCCCTTTAAAACTGGCACAAGACAAGGATGACCTCTCTCACCACTCCTATTCAACATAGTATTGGAAGTTCTTGCCAGGGCAATCAGGTAAGAGAAAGAAATAAAGGGTATTCAAATAGGAAGAGAGAAAGTCAAATTGTCTCTGTTTGCAGATGACATGATTGCATATTTAAAAAACCCCATTGTCTCAGCCTAAAATATCCTTAAGCTGATAAGCAACTTCAGCAAATCTCAGGATACAAAATCAATGTGCAAAAATCGCAAGCATTCCTATACATCAATAATAGACAAACAGAGAGCCAAATCATGAGTGAACTCCCATTCACAATTGCTACAAAGAGAATCAAATACCTAGGAATCCAACTTACAAGGGATGTGAAGGACCTCTTCAAGGAGAACCACAAACCACTGCTCAAGGAAATAAGAGAGGACACAAACAAGCAGAAAAATATTCCATGCTCATGGATAGGAAGAACAAATATTGTGAAAACAGCCATACTGCCCAAAGTAATTTATAGATTCAGTGCTATCCCCATCAAGCTACCAATGACTTTCTTCACAGAATTGGAAAAAACTACTTTGAGTTTCATATGGAATCAAAAAAGAGCCCATATAGCCAAGAGAATCCTAAGCAAAAAGCAAAAACAAAAACAAAGCTGGAGGCATCACGCTTCCTGACTTCAAACTATACTACAAGGCTACAGTCATCAAAACAGCATGGTACTTGTACCAAAACAGATATATAGACCAATGGAACAGAACAGAGGGCTCAGAAGTAATGCCACACATCTACAACCATCTGATCTTTGACAAAAACAAGCAAAGGGGAAAGGATTCCCTACTTAATAAATGGTGTTGTGAAAACTGGCTAGCCATATGCAGAAAACTGACACTGGACCCTTTCCTTACACCTCACACAAAAATTAACTCAAGATGGATTAAAGACTTAAACATAAGACCTAAAACCATAAAAACCCTACAAGAAACCCTAGGCAATACCATTCAGGACATAGGCATGGGGAAAGACTTCATGACTAAAACACCAAAAACAATGGCAACAAAAGTCAAAATTGACAAATGGGATCTAATTAAATAAAAAGCTTCTGCACAGCAAAAGAAAATATCATCAGAGTGAACAGGCAACCTACAGAATAGGAGAAAATTTTGCAATCTAACCATCTGACAAAGGGCTAATATCCAGAATCTACAAAGAACTTAAACAAATTTACAAGAAAAAAAACAACCCCATCAAAAAGTGGGCAAACGATATGAACAGACACTATCAGGTCTTTTTATGAAAAATTTCTCTTGGTTTATTGATTTCCTTTAAATGAGCAATATATTCCTTTCTTTGTGTGCCTAATGCCTTGTTAAATTTTGGTTGAAAAATGTACGTTTGAATCCAGTAGTGTGGTAACTCTAGAAATCAGATAATTCCCCTTCCCGGATATTGCTAATTGCTAGTTTTATATGTGTGTAGGTGTGTAAAAAACATACTCTATTATATATTTGTCATCTATTATATATTTACTTTTATCATTACATCAGTATTATGTATTATTATTTATTCTATTAAATATATAATTGTTGTAGGCTGTCTCTGTGTCCAAAATCATCCTGAGGTTCTGAGGTTTAAACTTCAAGTCTTCTTAAGTCTTTTATAAGTCTGCTCCTTTCCTGGGCAGTGTGGTGACTTTCTAATTTCCTTGATATATGTGATTGCTTTTAAATTTCATACTTGTAATGTCTGGCTCTGAGAAGGGAAAAACATCAACAACAAAATGCGGTGAGAAAAACAGTAACTGCTTCTTTAAATGCCCTAGAGTTGGCTTCAGATAGAGGAGTGAACTTGCAATAGCAAGCTGCCTCTGTGTCCACAGCTTAAAAGCAGCAATATGCTGTGATCAGAACACATAAAATTGCTGACATGTGGAGAACAGGGTCCTTATCCTCTTGGTTGCCCCAACCTCCTGCAAGGTCAAGATTGCCTGCCATGAGACTGGGGAGGGTGGGGGGCAGGAAATATGTATCTGCTGCCAAATTTAGAGCTAAATTAACTAAAAATTAATTGCAATTTATGTCCAAGCCTTCCCCTGGACGTTGCAAGCTTCCAATAGAGTCCAGAGTTCCAAAATAGTTAAAGCAAATAGATCAGATCTTTCCAGTGAAATTTTCTAGTTGGAGAAAGTATTTCTGTTACTTCCTACTCTGCAATGTTCCCGGTATCCTGTATCCAATTATTTTTTTGAGGCTTCTCACTTCTTACAGATTTGACTTTTCCTGTTACATGGTATTTGTTTCTTAGCATGGTAACACCTTTTAAAAATGACAAATATATATGAAGAAGATTCCATTTCACAGTTAATTTTTCTTTTTTTATATTTATAACTATATTTTAAAAAATTATCTTAAGATGGTAGACAGACTGCTATGCCATTTGAAGTTATTGAAGATAAACATATTAGAGTGACAGTGACATACCGCAGTGAAGTTGCCATACAGAAAGTCAAAAGCCAAAATTAATAGACACTGAGAAAGACAGTTATAACGAGCTTTAGATATATTGAAAAAGAGACAAAAATCAAACAGCTGAGAACAGAGTTTTTGCTCTTGCTTTTGAAAATGCTATCCTCTTCACACAAACATTCAATTAACAGCATGCTGACAGCAGTTGAGGGGTATCTAAGTCTGAAAATAGAAACTGGAATTGTACATGTTCAGTTTAATCCTTTGGAGTTTAAAAAAAATCAAAGATAATATAGTTAACAGAAAAATTAAAAATGCAAACAGGGTTCACTCTCTTAAATTGAATTATTTTCAAGTAATTTTTCTCCTTCAGGATTTTTTAAAATTAGACTTTATTTTTTACATCACCTTTGAATTCAAAGCAAAACTGAGTGACAGGTACACAGATACCCATATACCCACTGCCTCCACACATGTACAGCCTCACCCAATATAGACATAACTCATAGAGGGGTACATTTGTTGCAACTAATGAATGTACCTGGACACATCATCAGCCAAAATCCATAGTTTGCATTGGAGTTCAGTCTTCGTGTTGAACAGTCTATGGGTTTGCATAAATATATAATAGCATGTTTTCACCCTTATAGTATCATAGAGATCATTTTCATTGCCCTATAAATCCTCTGTGCTCTGCCTATTTATTCATCCTCTTCCAAAACCCTTTGTACCACTAGTCTTTTTACAGTCTCACTAGTTTTGCCTTTTTTTGGAATGTCATGTAGGTGGAATCATACAGTATGTAACCTTTTCCGGTTGGCTTCTTTCACTTAGTAACATCTATTTAAGTTTTCTCTATTTCTTTTCATGGCTTCATAGCTCATTTCTGTTGAGTGCTGAACAATATTTCATTGTCTGGATGTACCACAGTTTATTTATCTATTTACCTACTGAAAGACACCTTGGTTGCTTCCAAGTTTGGGCAATTTTGAATAAAGCTGCTATAAACATCGGTGTGCAAGTGTTCTTAAGGACACAGGTTTTCAAGTCATTTGGGTAAAATACCAAGTATGATTGCTGGATCATATGGTAGGAATTTGTTTAGTTTTGTAAGAAACTGTCAAACTGTCTTCCGAATGGCTATATCATTTTACATTTCCACCAGCAGTGAATGAGAGTTCCTGTTGTTCTGCATCCTCGTTGGCATTTAGTGTTGTCAGTGTTCTCTATTTTGGCCATTGTAATAGGTGTGTAGTTGTATCTCATTGTTATTTTCTTTGGGACTTTTTAATGAACGTTAATGGTCGTTTTCACATGTAAAAAAGAAAGAAAGAATGTATTTTAAGAGAAAAGAAGATGTCAATTATTCCATGACAAATGGTAAACATAATTAACACTTACTTGTCTTCAAGCATAGAGACAATACTCAATAGGTAAAATTATACATTTTATCTCAAAGTGGAATTATCGTTTTTAATGTACCTTAAGAGTCATTTTCACATATAAAGAAGAATTATAAAGATAATTTAATTGAAAAGGCATAACATGGAATTTTAAACAAGAATCCTTCTAGTGTCACGTATATGGCATTACCTTTTAATTAAAATTTTTATATACATTCTCATAGTGGATCATTTGAACTACAGGAAACATAAACTTTAGAAACTGATAGAACTATGTTAAAATCTTACTTCTGTCACTTATGTGTGTAGCACTGGGCAATTACTTAGGTTCTAAGCTTCTATCCTGTTTACTTAGGTTCTATCTTATTTACTTAGGTTCTAAGCTTCTATCCTGTTTACTTAGGTTCTATCTTATTTACTTAGGTTCTAAGCTTCTATCCTATTTCTGATAAACGGGATAAAAGAATATTCAAGGTTGCTAAAAGGATGAGAGAAGATAATCTATAAAAAGTTTTTATTGAAGTACAAATCTATTTAAGTTTTCTCTATTTCTTTTCTTTAGAAATTTATTTTCTAAAAATAAATTTTACAAACTGATAGAACTATGTTAAAATCTTATTTCTATCACTTATGTGTGTGGCATTGGGCCATTACTTAGATTCTAAGCTTCTATTCTATTTCTGATAAATGGGCTAAAATAGTATTCAAGATTGATAAAAATATGGGAAGAGATAATCTTTATAAAGTTTTTATTGAAGTACCCAGCTTATAGGAAGTCCTGAAAAATGGTAAATGAGATAGAACACATTTACTGAACACTTTTAAACCTTATTCTAAGTGTCTTACAGATATTAACTAAATTATCACCAAAGTCTAGAGCTTCTGACACTTCACTTCTTTCTGAATGTACATTTAGTAAAAAAAAAAATCAATTCCTACATCCACATGAGTTT
The DNA here is from genome assembly GCF_029281585.2 of Gorilla gorilla gorilla. NCBI lineage: Eukaryota > Metazoa > Chordata > Mammalia > Primates > Hominidae > Gorilla > Gorilla gorilla. Next base: position 99,208,166 of record NC_073238.2, on the reverse strand, counting down.
CACATATTTCAGCCATCTACTCAATCATTTAATTATAACTTAGCAAAGAGGTAGTTACAGGTTCTGGAGCTAGGTTGCCTCATTTCACATTCCAGGAATGCTGCTTATTCAATGAAGAAGCTCAAATAACTTACTTAACTTCTTCTCATCTCACAAATTATATGTAATAGAGTAATGAGTTAATATAGTCACAGTTCTTGTGTGACTTTAACTATATTAATTAACTATATTAATTAATTAGTTAATCAATTAATTAGTTAATTAATTGATTAATTAATTAACTATATTAATGAGTTAATATAGTCACAAAGGCATTGTAGGTGCTCACTAAATGGCTTTGACTTATATAATTATTATTCCCTATAGATATTGGGACATGAGTCTCATGATATGATATGATAGCTAATGAACATAAGGCTGCCCAATCTGGTAGGGCAAGATATGTACATTGCCAATGATAGCATAGGTTGTTATGAAAAAGAATGTATGGCATATATGAGATATACAAGTAAGATAATGGGCCATTCCATTGAAGGCGCCTGGGTTTGGACTTAGAATATCAGAAACATTTAGAGGGAAAGTGGCAAGAAATAATAAACGGAAAAAAAGGAAATAGGGTTAAAACATAAAAATTTGCAGTGCTTTACAGAATCTGAGGTTACTGGAGAACTTCCTGTAGTTGAAAATAGCACAATGCAATGAATACTTGGCAAGAGTTTAATCTATGGACACAGGGAAGATCTAGGTAAGTCTATATAGGTCATTAAAGTGTTTTTAAATAGGATAACTGTATAATCAATAATTATGTTTTCAAAAATTTCAATATTTAGTGTAGATGAGACATTTCTAGAGAGGTAAATAGACGAAGACTAAGAATAGAGGCAGGAAAAAATCTGAGTAAGAATTAAATACGTTCCTAGTGAAAGTGCTAATAAAAGGAATAGAAAATGTTTAAAAACGGTGTGAAGGTAAAATCAAAAGCACTTTGTCAATAATTGATATTTATGTTGTACTGAAGAGATGTTTTCTAATATGGAGACAAAATTTCTTTATTTTTTATCAGCTTTACTGGGATATGATTGACAAATAAAGGTTGTGTACATTTAGGATGTACAACACGTTTTGTTATACTAACAGACTGTGATATGCTAATACACTGTGAAATGATTATGTCAATCAAAGTAATTAACATATTCAGCACCTCACATAGTTATTATTCTGTGTATGTTGTGTGATGAAAACACTACACACACTTAGCAAATTGCGAGTGTATAACACATTATTATTAACTTTAGACACAATGCTGCACATTAGATCTTCAGTACTCATCCATCTTATGACTGAATGTTTGTATCTTTTGACCAATATGTCTCCTTTTCTCTGAACCCTCCTATCCCTTGGTAACCATCATTCTACTCTCTAACTTTGAGGGGTTTTGTTTCCTTTTTTTTATTCTAAATATAAGTAAGATCATTCAGTATTTGACTTTCTGTATCTGGTATTTTTCAATTGGCATAATTGTCCTCCAGTTTCATCCATGTTGTTGCAAAAGCCAGCATTGTCTTCTTTCTTATGGCTGTATAATATTTGATTATATATGTAACATATATATATAATGTATGGTTATATATATATTATATATATATACATCTCACATTTTCTTTATTCATTCATCCATTGGCACTTAGGTTGTTTTCATATCTTGACTCTTATGAATAATATCACAATAAACAAAGAGTACAAATATCTCTTTAAGATAGTGATTTTATTTCCTTTGCATATATACCAGAAGTGGGATTGATGAATCATATGTTAGTTCTCTTTTTGATTTTTGATACAATCTCTGTACAGTTTCTGCAATGGCTGTACAAATTTACATTCCCGTCAATAGTGTACACAATTTTCCTTTTCTCCACATTCTTTCTAACACTTGTTATACTTTGACTTTTTGATAAAACTCATGCTAATAGGTATGTCATTTTATTGTGCCTTATATTTACATTTTCCTGATAATTAGTGATGTTGAGCCTATTTTCAGGTACCTGTTAGCCATTTGTATGGCTCTTTTGAGAAATGTCTATACAGGCCCTCAGACTGTTTTTTTATTATGTAATTTTGTTATCATTAATTTTTTGCTATTGTGCTCTTTGAATTTCTTAAATATTTTGATATTAAACTCATCAAATACATGGCTTGCATACAAACATATACAAATATTTTCTCCCATTTTGTAGGTTGCCTTTCATTTTGTCATTTTGTTGATTATTTCTTTTGCTTTGCAGAAAGCTTTTAGTTTGATATAATTCCACTTGTTCATTTACACTTGTCTATGCTTTTGATGTCAAATTTAAAAAAAAATCATTGCCAGAAACTGATGCCAATGATCTTTTCCTTTATGTTTTCTTCTATGAGTTTTAGAATTTCAGATTCTATGCCTTTAATCTATTTGGAATTGGTTTTAAATGATTTTGAGTTGATGTTTTTATGCAGTGTAAGATGAAAGTCCAACTTCTTTATTTTAATGTGGATATTCAGTTTTTCCACACCATTTGTTGAAGAGACTTTCATTTTTCCAGTGCATCATTTTGGCACCTTTATTAAAAGTTGGTTTACTATATATGTGTAGATTAATTTCTGAGATTTGTATTTTGACCCACTAATCTGTTTTTAAGCCAGTAACATACTGTTTTGATTACTGTAGCTTCTTAATATAATTTGAAATCAGGAAGCATGATGCCTCCAGCTTTGTTTTTCTTAATATTAATTTGGTTATTTGGGGCCTTTTGTGATTCCATACAATTTTTTAATTTTTATAACTGTTGTTTTATTATTTATTTATTTATTTGAGTCAGAGTCTCACTATATCACCCAAGATATTACACAGTGGTGTGATCTTAGCTCACTGCCATCTCTGCCTCCAGGTTCAAGCAATTCTCCTGCCTCAGCCTCCTGAGTAGTTGGCTAATTTTTGTATTTTTAGTAGAGACGGGGTTTCGCCATGTTGGCCAGGCTGGTCTTGAACTCCTGAGCTCAAGTGATCCACCCTCCTTGGCCTCCCAAAGTTTAGGATTTACAGGCATGAGCCGCCCTGCCCAGTCAATTCCATACGAATTTTAAGGTTGTTTTTCAACTTCTGTAAAAATATTATTGAGATTTTGATAGGGATTGCGTTGAATCCTTAGATGTATGTACAAACATTTTAACTATGTTAAATATTCCAAATCATGGACTCAGGATATCTTTGCATTTATATGCCTTCTTCAAATTCTTTTATAAATGTTTTATAGTTTTCAATATACAAATATTTTACCTCTTTGGTTAAATTTATTCCTTACTCTTTTATTCTTTTCGATGCTATTGTAAATGGGTTTATTTTCTTAATTGTTTCTTCAGATAGTGTATTGTTAGTGTATGGAAACACAACAGATTTGTGTTGCTAATTTTGTGTTTTGCAACTTACCAAATGCATTTATTAGTTTTAAGAGATCCTTGTTGATATTTTTAGCCTTTTCTTTGTATAAGATTATGTCATATACAAAGAGAAAGATTTTTACATCTTTATTTCCAATTTGGATGCCTTTTGTCTCTTTTTCTTGCCTAATTACTCTGGCTGGGATTTCCAATACTATGCTGAATAGAAATGGTGAGAGCGGGCACTCTTTTCTTGCTCCTGATCTTAGAGAAAAAGCTTTTAACTTTTCACCATTGAGTGTGATATTAGCCACGGGCTTGTGATCTATGGATTTTAATATATGTTGAGTTGCATTTCTGCTATACATAATATCCTGAGAGTTTTTATCATGAAAGCATGTTGAATTTTGTCAAATGTTTTTGCTGAATCCATGGAGAAGATTTATGTCTTTTTCATCTTTCATCATGTTTATGTGGTGGATCACATCTATTGATTTGTGAATGTTGAACCATCCTTGTATCTTACTGATAAATTTCACTTGATCATTGTGTATAATCCTTTAAATGTGCTGTTGAATTTGATTTTGTAGTATTTTGTTGAGGGCATTTGTACCTATGTTGATTAGGGATAGTGAACTATTATCTTCATTTCTTATATTGTCCTTGTCTGGATTTGTTTTCAGGATGGTGCTGTCCCCTAAAATGAATTTGCAAAAGTTCCTTCTACTTCAATTTTTTTGAAATAGTTTGAGAAAATTTGGTATTAATTTATCTTTCAACATTTGGTAGAATTCATCAGTGAAGCCATCTGTTCTTGATTTTTTCTGTTGAAGGTATTTGGTTACTGATTCAATCCCTTTACTTTTTATAGGTCTGGTGTTGATTGGTGAAAGCAGGTTTAACACATACCACTTGAGTGATTTAGAAGAAGTGGGCTAGAGGATAAAAATGTTTGTGCCCTGTACATACATGTGTGAAAGTAACTAGTTCCAGTTGACAATATGCCTATAGCTCAAGGGAGCAGCCTGGACTGGAAACACAGTTTTGTGTCTTCTATAAATATAAAAGCCATTAAAAAGAATGCAGTCTTCTTGGGAAAAGATGAGTAGGGAGGAAAGGTAATTTAAAATAATTATGTGGTGTTATGATACTACTAAAATACTATTGAATGTTCATCAAACCTAAATGTTCTCATTGAAATATTACCTGTCTTGTATTTTTAGATTGTGCTTTTCTTAAATTTAGTGGATTATAAATATTCATTTCTTTAGAAAAATAAACGTGATCCATTCTTTAAATATGCAATGCCATTGATATTTAACATATTTGTTTTAAAGATAAACTTTCACAGAAAGTGTTTTTAAATTCTTTGTATAACATTACCTTGAAAATGGGATACATTTTCCCAATGTAATTTCCAAGTACATTTTTAAACACGTGTATCTGAAAAACAAGTGTGACACAACTGTCTGAATAATCTTGACTTGGACCTAAATAGAGAGTCAGGTATTGGAATTTTAAAAATGCATTAAAATTTGGGGGACAGTTTAGATAATCTAGAAATAAGATCAATAAAAAAGTCATGAATAGCACCTATTTTCTTCCCTTTTTAAATTTGGCATAAATAAAAGATGTTGAGGTTGTGTTCCTTTTCCCTACACAGAATAGTGAACTATTTCAAGAACATTTTCATAACTTAGTCATATTTCTCTTGCATTCATATTCACAATTGTTGGGGCATTGACAATCTTTAGTTATATAGCAGTAGAGTTACAATTTCCAGATCCTGAAGGTATATCTGCTTTAAACTAAAAACGCCACATGATACAGACATTATTTCTAAATCCAAACAAGCATTTTAAATGGTCATCAATACCCCATTAACTTAATGATGATAGTTTTCCTCATTACTTATCATTTGTGAAGTACCTACTGATTACCAAGCACTGTACCATGTGTGTACAATTCTTACAACAGTTTTATCAGATTTGTTTTCCACATACACACTACACATATGAAGTATTAAGAAGTAAAACTAAGTTGCTTAGGGTTTCTGTTCAGTAAGAACCAGACCAAAATACAAGCCTTTTTTCTAAGTCCAAACTATTACTGTTATATTTTGTATATAAATCAAATGCAACCTTTTTAAAATAAATCTGCTACCTCTCAGTGGTCTAAATAAAAGACACTACTACCCACCCCATTATTATCAATCAGAAATATGAGATACCTGACACCTGCTTTTTCTGTACTCTCAAATGCACTTTATGGACAAATCTTGATCTTTTAGCTTCTTAACCACTCTAGAGTTTTTTCCTTCCTTTTCAAATTTAGTGTTTTAGGGCTAGATCATGATCCGTGTCTTGCTTAATATTTTACTATGACCTTCTCATTGCTTTCTTTCCTTCCATAGGACCCTGCTTCACTCCATCCTCCATGCTTACCTTAAGATAATGTTTATGAAAAGCGAATACACTTTATATCTCAAAATCACATTAGTCCCTTATTTTACAGAGGTTAAAGTCCAAGCATTTTAACATGGCATTCAAATGCCTCCATTTCTGGTACCAGTACATCACTCTAGCCCATGTCTTGACACCTAAACCTCCATGATACAGTTTGAGAGACAACGTGGCTCAAAATATAGTTTCATGATATCATTTTGAAATATTTGTTCATCCTTCATCATCCACCCAGGGTATTATTTCTCACCCTTCCTATTAGCACACGTCTACTTAATTTCAGCATTCAGCTCAAATGTTCTATTTGCTATGAAAATTTTCTTGCCTCATCTTTGGCTTCAAGAGAAAGTAGCCATTCACTTTTATTTGTCTTCTAAACTCTAAAACTTTAATAGACTATTTAGGTACTATCTGTCCTGGCAAAATTAATTGTACATTTCTTGGAAAGATGATTCATTTTCTCCTGACCATCCAGCATAAGATTTGGATATTGGTAGCCATCAATCAAATGTTCTTTAGTGAATGAATGAAGATGTGTTCATTTCTGGCCAACCTCCTTTTAGTTGTTCTTGCTGTGGTATAATTTATTGGCTTTATCTCTATTTTTTAGGAAAGTTTGCACCCAAAATCTTTATTGGAAAATTATTGTTAGGAGCTCAGAAGAAACATAAAGATGAATGCATCTACTATCCTTTCTTTAATAATATTATAATAAAGTTAGGGTTCAGATATATTCATAAAACCATAAAAAAGCTGGTATAGTAGATAAATATAATTATCATTAATAAAAATGATAAATGTAGATTGTGTGGTAGGAGACAGATGGAAGTTGTATTAGGCAGAGTTCTCTAGAGAAATGAAACCAGTAGGAGATATAGATAGGTACATAGATGGATAGATAAGATATACATATATAGATTAATTATGGGAATTAGCTCATATAATTATTGAGGCCAAAAATTCCATAATATGTCACCTGCATAATATGCAAGCTAGAGAACCAAGAAAGCCAGCGGTGTAGGTGTAATTCAATGAAGTCTGAATTTCTGAAAATCAGGGGAGCTGATAGTGTTACTCACTGTTCAAGGCCAAAGGTCCAAGAATTAAGAGGCTGCTGGTAGATGTACTGAAGTTAAAAGGAGAACCACAGGCCGGGTGCGGTGGCTCATGCCTGTAATCCCAGCACTTTGGGAGGCCGAGGTGGGCGGATCATGAGGTCAGGAGATGGAGATCGTCCTGGCTAACATGGCGAAACCCCGTCTCTACTAAAAATACAAAAAATTAGCTGGGCGTGGTGGCGGGCGCCTGTAGCCCCAGCTACTCAGGAGGCTGAGGCAGGAGAATGGCGTGAACCAGGCAGGCGGACTTTGCAGTGAGCCGAGATCGCGCCACTGCACTCCAGCCTTGGCGAAAGAGCGAGACTCCGTCTCAAAAAAAAAAAAAAAAAAAAAAAAGGAGAACCACAGTTCAGAGAACCAGGAGCTCTGATGTCCAATGGTAGCAGAAGATGGATGTCCCAGCTCAGAAAGAGAGACATAAAGTTTGGCTTTCCCTTTTCTTTTTGTTTTCTTTTTGTTCTATCTGGATGAGCCCTCAATAGATTGAGGGATACTCACTCACGTTGGCTTGAGTTGATCATCTTTACTTTATCTACTAAATAAAATGCTAATCTCGTCCATAAACACATTCACAGGCACTCCAAGAACTAATGCTTTACCAGCTATCTGGGAATCCCTCAACTCTGTCAAGTTGACACATAAGATTAATAATCACAGAAGTGAAGGTAGATTTAAGATGTTACTATACACATTATGTTGAAAAACAAATAGGCTAGACGGAAATCTAAGAATAATAGTGAGCCAGGCACGGTGGTTCATGCCTCTAATCCCAGCACTTTGTGAGGCCGAGGTGGGTGGATCACTTGAGTTCAGGATTTCAACACCAGCCTGGGCATAAATATGGTAAAGCCCCATCTCTACTAAAAGTACACACAAAAAAAATTTAGCCAGGCATGGTGGTGCATGCCTTAATTCCAGCTACTTGAGAGGGTGAGGTAGGAGAATCACCTGAACCCAGGAGGCGGAAGTTTCAGTGAGCCAAGATCAGGCCTCTGCACTCCAGCCTGGGTGACAGAGCTAGACTCCATTTAAAAAGAAGGAGAAGGAGAAGGAGGAGAAGGAGGAGAAGGAGAAGGAGAAGGAGAAGGAGAAGGAGAAGGAGAAGGAGATTGATCAAGGGACATGGAAAAAAGTCAGAATCTGGTAGGAAAAATAGGTTTGGGAATTAGAACATTTTGGTAAGACTGTATGGAGTTCAGTGCAGTTAAATATGAGATAAATTCAACAAGTTCTTAAGATTAATTATTGGAAAACCTTGCATCATAGGCTTAGGAGCTTGGACTTAATTTTGAACATGATATAAACAATCAATGATGTCGGAACAAAAAAAAGAATGAATATTGCTGCTCTGGAATTAAATGATCTGATAGCAGTGAGTAAAGTATAATGAACAGAAAATAAGGAGGAAGTTTGGAAATCTGTTAGGAAATTATTGCTGTAGATGATTCGTGGATTACTAGGATTTAAGTGGCATGGCAGTGATAGAAATAGAATAAGTAGGACAATTGTAAAATTATTTGAATCAAATTGGTAAGTTTTGAATATACCTTGAATATGAAAATGGTTTTATGCTTACCCAACAATTAATTATTGATCACCAATAAGACAGAATATTAGCTTATAGAGAGACACATGTGAAGGTAATTATACTTATCAAAACAAAATATACAAGAAGAATAAAGATTGCAATGAAATCATATAGTGAGATTTTAATAGTTTGAATTGTAGTTGCAACAGAATGCTCACGTCAAATAAAAAATTAAAAAGTGAAGTAATCGATAATCAATTTAAAACATGCATATTAAACAGAACAACTTATGATTATAGGATTTTGACAAGAGGCACCATCTACCAATTTTCTTTAATTAAACAGAGATTATAGAAGACAATGTTTTTGAAGCTCTACCAAAGAAAACAAGATCAGTGGCAGTTAAGTTTCATAACATATATAATATGGTTTGGCTTTGTCCCCACCCAAACCTCATCTTGAATTTTAGCTCCCATAATCCCCATGTGTCATGGGAGAGACCCAGTGGGAGGTAATTACACCATGGGGGCAGATTTTTCCCATGCTGTTCTCATGATAGTGAATAAGTCTCACAGGATCTGATGGTTTTATAAAGGTACTTCCCCTGCACACACTCTCTTGCCTGCAGCCATGTTAGATATGCCTTTGCTCCTCCCTTACTTTCCACCATGATTGTGAGGCCTCCCCAGCCATGTGGAGCTGAGGGTCCATTAAACGTCCTTTTCTTTATAAATTACCCAGTCTCTGGAATGTCTTCATAGCAGAATGAAAATAGACTAATACAATACACTTCTCATAATATTTATTGCTGATTTTAAAGCAATTTTTTTTTTTTGAGACAGAGTTTCACTTTTGTTGCCCAGGCTGGAGTGCAATAGTATGATCTTGGCTCACCGCAACCTCCACCTCCCAGGTTCAAGCAATTCTCCTGCCTCAGCCTCCCAAGCAGCTGGGATTACAGGCATGCGCCACCACGCCCAGCTAATTTTTTGTATTTTTAGTAGAGACAGGGTTTCTCCATGTTGGTTAGTCTGGTCTCGAACTCCCAACCTCAGGTGATCCACCTGCCTCGGCCTCCCAAAGTGCTGGGATTACAGGCGTGAGCCACTGCACCTTGCCTAAAGCAAAATATTTTTTAAATGAATAAAAATGCTTATAAAAACCCTGAAACCTTTTGTCTAAGAATGCCATAATAATTAATTTAAGAATTAATAACTAAAAAGAGATTATGGCAAGCTGAAATACTGTGGCAGAAAGAGGTCTTTCATGATCTTTCTTCTGGAAGTATTGCAGGTTGTGAGTATTGCGGGTTCTGCCCCCTCCCCACCACAAACAGTCACACCCACACCTTATATTACTGCTTTGGTTCCCCTTTTATTTGTGAACAAAGTCCTGATAATATCTATTACCTCTACTATGAACCAGACTGTCATACTGATTCTTTTGCTCTCAGTAAATAAAATATTCTATGTGTTTGCCTGTTTTCTGGTGATCTTATCTATGGACCTCTATAATAGAAAGTTGATACTGAAATGAAGGGCCAAAAGATGTATTCATTTCTGGTCCACTTGAGCCTGTAGGTGAAATACCCACACATGAGTTACATGTAGTAGCTGAAATTCCATGTGGAATTCAATATTTTTGACACATTCATTGATATAAATTTCTTATGGTTAATTCAGACAGGTAATGCTACAGCTGTCTATCCAATGAACTCAAACATTATTTCAATGAGAAAGCAACATAGAGTAGAACAAAAATACTACACCTCTATTTTTTAACTTAAAGCATAGGACTTAAGTCCATTACAGACACAAACACCTAGAATTCAAAGCTTTTCTGATTTTCAAAGCTAAGCTTTAGGGAAAAAAAATGCGCAGCTTTAAAAACTTGATGCTGAAATATCAAGGGCAAGTAAATGCTGAATTAAGTGGACATCATACTTCCTACCACACCGTGAGTAGAGAGATTTTGAATGGTGCACATATTAGCAATTTTAATGTGTTACAAGGAGGAGAAGGGTGGAGAAGAGCATCTCCTAGACTGAAGGAGAGAATTTTGGAAGGCAGAGCATAATAAATTAAATGTTAGTTTGGAATCCACTTTCTATAGTCCCTTGGTTTGAAGTGGGAAGAAGTAGAAAGCTATAGAAAAAAGAATAAAATTACGAGAGAAGACAGGAGCTTTTTGCTGCATATATTTTCTTCACTTTTCAGTGGAATTCCGGGAAGATAGTTTTGTGTGTGTGTGTTGTGTGTGTTTGTGTTGTGTGTGTGTGTTTGTGAATATTGAGCAACCATAGTAGAATAGGAATTGTGGTTGTATGGCAAATTTGTATTAAGAGGGCTCAGAATTGTACTTGATCTTTTCAACTCATTGAAGTCTGGGACAGGGATGCTTCTACTCTCATTTATATTATAAAACTTTAAAGCTAATTAACTTAAGTAAACATCAAGGAACACAACATAAACAAAAAAAACTGAGAAATTTTGTTCTTTGAAAAATATAAGTCCTTAAGATATTTTACTTTTTAAGTCATATTATGAACTACAAGCCCAGAATAAAATGATTTTAAAAGTAGAAGCCTGAGAATACTGAAACAAAAGTAAAGCCAATCATCATGGTCTTTACTTCTGCTGGAGACAATCCAAATTCTCAGTTTCTATGCTCTGTAATATATTTAAGAGCACTCTAGCACTGAAAGCAATTGTGTTTTCAAAGTCAGGTCTCTCTTGCCTCTCAAGTTTAATAAATTCTGTTTTGCTTTAATATGCCTTGCTATCTTGAGGTTTCTTTTATTAAAACCATCACCGACTCTCTCAGGCAAAGTCAGTCACACATTTCTGCAGACTGGCTACAACTTTTAAAAGCATGTGTTACAGTTACTATAGAGTAATATAGAGTAACAAGAATATAATTGCTATATTATGACTATAAATTACATTTTTGACATTTTATTTAACGTAAACTATAAGATTATTGTGTATATATGTACGGGTATCTAACATATTCCTAAGCATATCTAAGAAATTAATATTTGCTGAAATAAGCATGTTCTTATAAGCAAATATTGAAAGAGAAGAAAAAACAGTAACAATGAGAAGTGCCTCAATTTAGAGCAAAGATTATGAAAGCAAAACCAAATAAAAAATTTAGTGGTATTTTTACATCTGCAGAGGAATACAAAAAGAATTTAATGTCATGAAAGGCTAGGAAGAAACAGTAATAAGAAACATGTGGTCAACTATGCCAACATGTCTCCAGTGAAGTCAAATAGGATTAGGACCAAATGATTTGGAAAACAGTCTGTTGGTGGTAATGTTAAGGGATTATTTATTGCAGAGCTGTTTGAAAAGATAACAAGAACACAACTGAAAAATGAGTAGTGCTAGAAGAATAGATTAAGTCTAGAACATACATTAGTAGGAATGTGTTACAGAAGAAAATGAGATTAATAAAAAAGCATAAGGAAATTTTTTCTAGTAAAAATATTAAGAAAATATTTTAATAAAGAGGAACATTAGTACAGAAGCCACTAGAACTCAGTTTAATTCAGGTAAGCAATCCTCCAAGCAAAATGACTAAATTTCCCAGACTTTATTGTCATAGGTCTAAATTCTGGTCAATGTGGGAAAAGAGCAAAAGCGGTGCTTCAAGAATGTCTTCTTGAAAAGGCAGGGTCATGCTCCTCTCCTACCTCCTTCCTGATGATGAATGGAGGTTCTGCCACAAAGGACAAAGACTAATATAATAATAGGTTAGACAACAAGGAGTCCCTGCAAAATCTACTCCTTTGCTATTTACACATCCACATATTAATATAACCCTTTTCTGATTAACATAATCCACTTATAAGTTGAACAAAGGAAATAATTTGCCCTAAACTCCTTCAGATCAGATTCTGCTATGTAGTCATATAGTTCTCCCCATCAGAAATGGATGTGAGATCTTGTTCGACCAGAGAGCAGCAGGTAATAAACTAAAAAATAAATTACCTTTCATTATATAACCAACATATATAATTAGAAAAGAAAAATAATAATCATAATGAAAACTTTATTTGAAAATGAATAACTGGAAAATCTCAGCTGTCAGTGGATTAGCGATGGTAAGATTCTTCTGAGTAGGAGTATGCAAGAGAGTACTTAGACTGTCTAGCAGTCACTGATTAAGATCTCTGAGAAGGGCTTCCTATCTTTTGTCCTCCTTTTATATCTGAATTTGCCTTCCTGGACATTTTTTTTGACTGACCACTGTCTTGTGTGCTCACAAATGAGAAAGACTTTGGGAAGTATATAGTTCCTGAAGCTACAGCTGGGTGAAACTAGAAATTTATTTGTGACTTGTCCAAATTCCATCTCAAGTTCCTCTGGCAATATAGTTACCTTGTTACCTCAAAAGCCCAACTGAATTCCTGACCATTAGCTTCCAGTCAATTCTATGTGAAAATTACAACCAAAGACTTCCAGATTGAATTCTCTTGTCTTTCACATGCTGTCTCAGTGCCCTGCTCACCTCTTCCATCTTCAAATGAATGGCGGCTCTCGTAAGGCCTGGGACTGAAGGCTTCACATCCAATCTGATATAGTATCAGTGCTAGATCCCATTGACTTTCAGAAAACATTTAATAGAAAGCAAACAGAAAACCAAAAGCAAAATAAAACCCTGTGATCACAGCCTTAACTTCTGTTTAGGTATACTTCTGCCGCAACTATTCCTTACTGCTTCAGTAATTTGAAGTGTATCTGCAATTGGCTTTTAAGCCCTAGAATAATCCAAATCATTTAACGTTTGGGTAATTTCAGTTGCAGGATTTAGGATTTCTTTTGCTGTGTACTTTTACATCTCTGCATAAGAATGACTATCATCTGGTCTATTTGAAGTATCCTTTCTTTGGGATATTTCTGAAAACTGTGAGAAACAGCCTAAACATACCAATATTATCATTTTTCCATCAATTTCTCTAACAGTCTAAATATATAGTCTGTCTTTCACCTTACATCAAGAAACAATTTAAGCACCTATTTTGGCCACTGCATATTGTATATAAGTTATTATTTTAGCCGCTGATATCTCATCCCTTACCACTCATCTCCTGTTCACCTTTACCAAGCCAATGCATACATTTTTTTAAAATGCTTTTTATTATTTATTTATTTACTTACTTATTTTTAGGCCTCCATTTTAATGTGCATACAGATCATCTGGGGATTCTGTTAAAATGCAAGTTCTGAACTGGAAGGTCTGGTATGGGTTCTGAGATTTAACATTTTTAATAAGCTCCCAGTTGATATCAGTCGAGGACCACACTTTAATTAGCAAGATTAGTGTACTGCACTACTTCTATCTATTAATTACTGTCTTTATCAGTATACCCAATTAAAAACAGCCAAATTTACTCTGGCTAGTTTAAATAGAAAGGCATTCACGGCTGAATCTCACTCCTGGGAAGATCTGGAGGGCTGAATCAATAGTGTGAGCTCCAAAAACAAATCCCCAAAACACATATTGGCCTTGGTCACAGGAGGAGTTGCTCCTTTGCCAACATCAGGCAGAATATTAGATTTGCCACCATAAACCCTGCTTGCAAACCTTGAGCCTCTTCAAAAATCAAAAAGCTGCTACTATAGCTCCTGGCTTCTAAACATTGCTTCTGCCATAATCCAGCAAAATGGATTTTCCACTCTTTGCACCTCTTAGTGCATCTGATTGGCAGAACCTAAATGGCTCATCCTTCTAAATAGTGACAATCCTGGTTGCAAAGAAAGTATAAAATAGAATTTGTAGCTTTCTACATTATTCACACTAGGATGTTGACATGGGGGTGTGATAGATAATCCACAATATCCATCTATCACAGTCAAGTTTTCCAAGAGATAGATAATGTTCTACAACTGCTTTAATGGCTGAGGTAAGAAAAAAAAAAGTGGGAAAATTTAAAGTAATTTGATATTTAGATATGAAATAAATCAATATAAATTTAAAAATAATTTAAAAGTAAAATTGAAACATGTTTGTGAAAAATTGAAAAAAAGGGAAGATTAAAAAACAAAAAGAGAAATGAATTCTTTCAAAGATAGCATTTAAACCCAAAGGAGTTAATAGACTTCTTATCTAAATATACAAGGTTGAGTTTGGTGATCATGGTGGACGGGAGGCAAGACTAGATTGAAGCTCCAGACAGAGCAGCTTGCAGAAGCTCACACTGTGAATTTTAGCTCCAGATCAACTGGAAGAACAAACCAGCAATCCCAAGAGGACCCAGAGACCATCTGAAAAAAGTGGATTGCTTCTGGGAGACACCCCAAACACTGTGAATGCCCCAACCGCGGAAGTGGGAAAGGGAGACCCTTCTCTCCGAACACACACCTCCACTGGAGAAGCTGAAGCAGAAGCTGAAGGCCTGTTTGCTGGAGAAGTTTCTGACTTTACCTGGAGCTGAGTCAATTTAGAGAGCCCAGCAAAATATAGGGGTAGAGGTGGCAGCAGAAAGGCCATGGGAGCTCACTTTGTCCCCTGTCAGGCTATTACTGCCTGATACCACAGGGATCTGTTGGGGGGTGACCACAGGAACAGGGGGTAAAACTCCACAGGGGGAAGGACATCTCTAGGTGGACTTAGTAATAATTTGAATGGGGCCAGGAGCCTCCTGGCCAGAACTCAGGGGAAGTTGCAAATCTAGTGTGCAGACTCTACAGGCAAGGGAAGAACCAAGCCCTTTACTTTCGCAGCTGGAAGGAGGGTAGCCCAGGGCAAGTTTTCAAATCTGTCACGCCCTCCACCTGGAAACAGACTCAGGGCTGTTGCAGGCGGCCCAGTGGGAGTGAGACCGGCCCTTCAGTTTGTGTGGAAGCTGGGTGAGGCCTGTGACTGCTGACTTTGCCCCACTTCCCTGACAACCTGCATGACTCAGCAGAGGCAGCCATAATCCTCCTAGGTACACAACTCCAGCGACCCGGGAATCTCACCCCCATCACCTACACCAGCCACAGCAAGACCAGCCCAAGGAGAATCTGAGCTCAGACGTGCCGAGCCCCACTCCCACCTGATGGCCCTTCCCTAGTGGTGGAAGACAAAGGGCATATAATTTTGGGAGTTCTAGGGTCCCACCCACTGCTGGTCCCTCTCTATATTACTACATCTTATGCTTTCTGGAAAGCACCACCTACTGGTAGGACACCAACCAGCACAAAAATAGAGCATTAAATCACCAAAGCTAAGAACCCTCACAGAGTCCATTGCAACCCCCCACCCCAACCTCCAACTGAACAGATGCAGGTATCCATGACTCACAGACCCATAGATGGTTCACATCACAGCACTCTCTGCAGAAAACCCCCAGTACCAGTCCAGAGCTGGGTAGAATCTCTGGGTGGCTAGACCGAGAAGAGAGAGAACAATCACTGCAGTTAACCTCATAGGAAGCCACATCCATAGGAAAAGGGGGAGAGTACTACAGCGAGGGAACACCCCGTGGGACAAAAGAATCTGAACAACAGCCTTCAGTGCTAGACCTTACCTCTGACAGAGCCTACCCAAATGAGAAGGAACCAGAAAACCAATCCTGGTAATATGATAAAAGAAGGCTCTTCAACACCCCCCAAAAATCACACTAGTTCACCAGCAATGGATCCAAACCAAGAAGAAATCCCTGATTTACCTTAAAAAAAAAATCAGGAGGATAGTTATTAAGCTAATCACGGAGGGATCAGAGAAAGGCGAAGCCCAATGCAAGGAAATCCAAAAAATGATACAAGAAGTGAAGGGAGAAATATTCAAAGAAATAAATAGCTTAAATAAAAATAATCAAAAATTCAGGAAACTTTGGACACACTTTTAGAAATGTGAAATGCTCTTGAAAATCTCAGCAATAGAATTGAACGAGTAAAAGAAAACAATTCAGAACTTGAAGACAAGGTCTTCCAATTAACCCAATCCAACAAAAACAAAGAAAAAAGAATAAGAAAATATGAACAAATTCTCCAAGAAGTCTGGGATTATGTTAAATGACCAAACTTAAGAATAATTGGTGTTCCTGAGGAAGAAGAGAATTCTAAAAGCTTGGAAAACATATTTGGGGGAATAATCAAAGAAAACTTCCCTGGCTTTGCTAGAGACCTAGACATCCAAATACAAGAAGCACAAAGAACACCTTGAAAATTTATCGCAAAAACATCTCCACCTAGGCACATTGTCATCAGGTTATCCAAAGTTAAGATGAAGGAAATAATCTTAAGAGCTGTGAGAGAGAAGCACCAGGTAACCTACGAAGGAAAACCTGTCAGGTTAACAGCAGATTTCTCAGCAGAAACCCTCCAGGCTAGAAGTGATTGGGGCCCTATCTTCAGCCTCCTCAAACAAAACAATTATCAGCCAAACTAACCATCATATATGAAGTTATGAAACTAACCATCATATATAAAGGAAAGATACAGTCATTTTCAGATAAACAAATGCTGAGAGAATTTGCCATTACCAAGTCACCACTGCAAGAACTGCTAGAAGGAGCTCTAAATCTTGAAACAAATCCTGGAAACACATCAAAATAGAGCACCTTTAAAGCATAAATCACACAGAACCTATAAAACAAAAATACATGTTAAAAAGCAAAAACAAAAAACAAAGTAAACAGGCAACAAAAAGCACTACGAATGCAATGGTATCTCACATCTTAATACCAACATTGAATGTAAATGGCCTAAATGCTCCACCTAAAAGATACAGAAACACAGAATGGATGCAAACTCATGAACCAACTATCTGCTGTCTTCAGGAGACTCACCTAACACATAAGGACTCACATAAACTTAAAGGGGTAGAACAAGGCATTTCATGACAATGGACACCAAAAGTGAGTAGGGGTAGCTATTCTTGTATCAGACAAAACACATTTTAAAGTAATAACAGTTTACAGAGGCAAGAGGGACGTTAGATAATGGTAACAGACCTTGTCAAACAGGAAAATATCACAATCCTAAACACACATGCACCTAACACTGGAGCTCCAAAATTTATTAAAAAAATTACTAATAGATCTGAAAAATGAGATAGCAACACAGTAATAGTGGGGGACTTCAGTACTCCACTGACAGCACTAGACAGATGATCAAGACAGCAAGTCAACAAAGAAACAATGGATTTAAACTATACTCTGGAACAAATGGACAGATATATACAAAACATTTTATCCAAAAACTGCAGAATACACATTCTATTCAACAGTGCATGGAACTCTCTCCAAGACAGACCATATGATAGGCCCTAGAATGAGCCTCAATAAATTTAAGAAAATTGAAATTATATCAAGCAACCTCTCAGACCACAGTGGAATAAAACTGGAAATTAACTCTAAAAGGAAACTTCAGAACCATGCAAATACATGAAAATTAAATAACCTGATCCTGAGTGAGCATTGAGTCAAAACCGAAATCAAGATGGAAATTAAAAAATTCTTCAAACTGAATGACAATAATGACACAACCTATCAAAACCTCTGGAAACGCAAACGCGATGTTAACAGGAAAGTTCATAATGCTAAGCACCTACATCAAAAAGACTGAAAGAGCACAAACTGACATTGTAAGGTTGAACCTCAAGGAACTAGAGAAACAAGAATAAAGGAACTAGAGAAACAAGAACAAACCAAACCCAAACCCAGCAGAAGAAAGAAAATTACCAAGATAAGAGCAGAACTAAATGAAATTGAAACAAAAAAAGTATACAAAAGATAAATGAAACAAAAAGCTGGTTCTTTGAAAAGATAAATGAAATTGATAGGCCATTAGCAAGATTAACCAAGAAAAGAAGAGAGAAAATCCAAATAACATTACCAAGAAACGAAACAGCAGATATTACAACTGACACCACTGAAATACAAAAGATCATTCAAGGCTACTATGAACACCTTTATGCAAATAAACTAGAAAACCTAGAAGAGATGGATAAATTTCTGGAAAAATACAACCCTCCTAGCTTAAATCAGGAAGAACTAGATACCCTGAACAGACCAAAAACAAGCAGTGAGATTAAAATGGTAATTTAAAAATTACCAACAAATAAGAGTCCAGGACCAGATGGATTCACAGCAGAATTCTACCAGACATTCAAAAAAGAATTGGTACCAATCCTTTTGATACTATTCCACAAGATAGAAAAAGAAGGAACCCTCCCTAATTCATTTTATGAAGCCAGCATCACCCTAATACCAAAACCAGGAAAGGACATAACCAAAAAAGAAAATTACAGACTGATATCCTTCATGAACATAGATGCTAAAATCCTTAACAAAATACTAGCTAACTGAATCCAACAACATGTTAAAAAGATTATCCACAATCATCAAGTGGGTTTCATACCAGGGATGCAGGGTTGGTTTAACATATGCAAGTCAATAAATGTGATACACCACATAAACAGAATTAAAAACAAAAATCACACGATCATCTCAATAGATGCAGAAAAAACATCCGACAAAATCCAGCATCCTTTTATGATTAAAACTCTCAGCAAAATTGGCATACAAGGGACATACCTTAGTGTGATAAAAGCCATCTATGGCAAACCCACAGCCAACATAATACTGAATGAAAAGCAGTTGAAAGCGTTCCTTCTGAGAACTGGAGCAAGACAAGGATGCCCACTCTCACCACTCCTCTTCAACATAGTCCTGGGAGTCCTAGCAAGAGCAATCAGACAAGAGAAAGAAATAAAGGGCATCCAAATTGGTAAAGAGGAAGTCAAACTGTCACTGTTTGCTGACGATATGATCATTTACCTTGAAAACCCTAAGGACTCCTCCAGAAAGCTCCTAGAACTGATAAAATACTCAACAAAGATTCCGGATATAAGATTAATGTACACAAATCAGTAGCTCTTCTGTGCACCAATGGCAACCAAGCAGAGAATCAAATCAAGGACTCAACCCCTTTTACAATAGCTGCAAAAAAATTAAATATTTAGGAATACACATAAGGTCTTTCGATTCGAAAGACCTCTACAAGGAAAAGTACAAAACACTGCTGAAAAGAATCAGATGACACAAACAAATGGAAACACATCCCATGCTCATGGATGGGTAGAATCAATATTGTGAACATGGCCAGACTGCCAAAAGCAATCTATAAATTTAATGCAATTTCCATGAAAATACCACCTCATTCTTCACAGAATTAGAAAAAAAAATTTTTTAATTCACATGGAACCAAAAAAGAGTCCACATAGCCAAAGCAAGACTAAGCAAAAAGAGCAAATCTGGAGGCATTGCACTACCTGATTTCACACTATACTATAGGGCCATAGTCACCAAAACAGCATGGTACTGGTATAAAAATAGGCACATAGACCAATGGAACAGAATAGAGAACTCGGAAATAAACTCAAATACTTGCAGCCAACTGATCTTTGAAAAAGCAAACAAAAACATAAAGTGGGGAAAGATACCCTTTCCAACAAATGGTGCTGGGATAATTGGCTAGCCACATGTAGGAGAGTGAAACTCGATCCTCATCTCTCACCATATACAAAAATCAACTTAAGATGGATTAAGGACTTAAACCTAAGACCTGAAACTAAACAAATTCTAGAAGATAACATTGGAAAAACCCTTCTAGACATTGGCACAGGCAAGGATTTCATGACCAAAAACCCAAAAGCAAATGCAAAAGAAACAAAGATAAATAGCTAGGACCTAATTAAACTAAAGAGCTTTTGCATGGCAAAAGGAACAGTCAGCAGAGTAAAGAGACAACCCACAGAGTGGGAAAAAATCTTCACAATCTAACATCTGACAAAGGACTAATATTCAGAATCTACAATGAACTCAAACAAATCAGTAAGAAAAAAAAATCAAACAACCCCATCAAAAAGTGGGCTAAGGACATGAATATACAATCCTCAAAAGAAGATATATAAATGGACAACAAACATATTGAAAAAAATGCTCAACATCACTAATGATCAGGGCAATGCAAATCAAAACCACATTGTGATACCACCTTACTCCTGCAAGAATGGCCATAATCAAAAAAACAAAGAACAGTAGATGTTCGCATGGATGCAGTGAATAGGGAACACTTCTACACTGCTGGTAAGAACTAGAACAGCCACTATGGGAAACAGTGTAGAGGTTTCTTAAAGAACTAAAAGTAGAACTGCCGTTTGATCCAGAAATCTCACTACTGGGTATCTACCCAGAGGAAAAGAGGTCATTATTCAAAAAAGATACTTGCACACACGTGTTTATAGCAGCACAATTGACAATAGCAAAGTCATAGAACCAGCCCAAATGCCTGTCAATCAATCAGTGGATAAAGAAACTGTGAAAGAGATATATATATATGATGATTATATATATATATATGATGGTGTGTATATATATATGAGATGGTGTATATATATATGATGGTGTATATATATATGATGGTGTATATATATATGATGATATATATATGAGATATATATATGATGGAATATATATAGATGATGGAATATATATTTATGTATGAGATGGAATACTTTGCAGCTACAAAAAGGAATGAATTAACAGCATTTGCAGTGACCTGGATGAGACTGTAGACTATTATTCTAAGTGAAGTAACTAAAGAATGGAAAACCAAACATCATATGTTCTTACTGATATGAGGCAGCTAAGCTATGAGGATGCAAAGGCATAGGAATGATATAATGGATAATGGACTTTGGGCACTTGGGGGGAAGAGTGGGAGGGGGGTGAGGGATAAGACTACAAATATGGTGCAGTGTACACTGCTCCAGGGAAGGGTGCACCAAAATCTCACAAATCACCACTAAAGGACTTACTTATGTAACCAAATACCACCTGTACCCCAATAACTTATGGAAAAATAAAAAATAAAAATAAATAAATAATAATAAATATATAAACAAGGTTAAAGGATTTCCCCCATGACAGCATAGTTAGTTAAGTTTTTATAGCTACATATAACATTCAGTTTCTAGGCTTATAATTTTTATAAGCTTGGTTTCAATAAATGATCTGGTTTCCAATCTTGTGAACTCTAAAAATATTAAACTGTTTTATTTTACATACCAGATATTAACAACCTAAATTTGCATTGCCTTAATCAGGGAAGGGGAGATATAAATAGTTGTTTTATTACTGTTATTCTAGAGCATATGCCATTAGCATTTGGTGCCCAAAAAGATTATACACGTAGAGCAGAAATATTCAACATTTTAGAGACCTTTATTTTCATTTTTATTTTACTTTTTTCTTTTTGCCTTTTATTTTACAAATACATATTACTTCATTTGATACAAGAGATATTGTTTCATTTGATATGAGATGTCACTGAAATTGAAAGCAATAAAATCCAACAAACTGTTAATTGCACTGATTTGCTATTGATTAACATATTTATCAAATTATATTGTTGATGAAAACTTGGACAGAAGTCTTGAGATTTAAACGTTTTGTAAATTTTCTTTATGTCATAGTCATATTTTATTTTTATAGAGCCAGCTGCATACTGTTTACTACCTAAGCTGAATACTTCAACTATTACGTTTCTGCATACTTTACTGATTGAAGTGAATATATTAGTAGTTAAATTTGCATATATATTGATTGCCCTGAATATTGTGCAAGTGTGTTGTTAACTACAAAAAAATTGTCTAAGTAGTTACTTTTATTAAGGAGATTTAAAGCAATAACAAAATTAACCTAATTGTGAAGATCTGGTGAGATTCCTTGTTGCCATTTTCTTAATCTGCTACTTATATGAAAGATTGCTTTATTCTATCCTGGAGAGACATTATTGGTCACTTTAAAGATAAAACTGTTCCCCACCCCCAACCCCCGCAAGATGGTAGATTAGAGTCAATGTTTGCCTGCCTCTCCCACTTGGAAAGGCAAAAATAGTGTGTTAAGATTTATTCTGTGAACTCGGTTTTCCATGAAGCAACACAGGAACTTAACAGAAAAAGTCAAATAAACCACAGGCCTTTTGAAAGAAGCAATGGGCTGTAGCCTACACTGTGGGCCACACAGAAAAGTGTGAGTCTCCAGGTCATGAGAGGGAGAGAGATGATGCTGTGACACACACTCCCACAGGGAGCCGGGCGATCTAGGCCACAGGTGAAGGTGTTAACCCTTCCAGGCTCTGGAGCTGATTTAGTGAGAGGTGGGGAATATAGGAGAAGAAGCAGCATCAGGATGTACTTTGCATGCACTCCCAGACCCCAATGGGTACAGAGCCATTCCTATTCTCACCTCACAAGGGACATCATGGAAGTTGGCCAGCTAACTCAGGTGCTGGTCACAGGTTGAGAGAATCTCCCAGCTGAAATTTTCAGTATGACCTTGAGTGGGGATGAGCCCCATCAGCCAGAATGGAGTGGCAAGCGGAAAGTGTGCTTATAGCCACCTGCTTCATAGGTTGACTGGGAGGGGCATGGCCTGAAAGCTGTGTTCTCCACCAGTTTCGAGTTCTGGGTAGAGGCTGCCTGGAACTCAGCTAGCTGTTGCTAGTAGAACACTATGAGTGTGAGATGTGCCTTGCCAAGTGCATGGGAGCTGAGTGGAGCTTACTGCTGCCGGCTACCCACCGCTCCCTGTGCAGATTATTTTATGCAGCAGAAGAAGCTGCACTCCTCCCTAGAGCATTACCCCAGTGGCAAGGCAACTGCCCTCTGATCCACATTGGAGCCACTTCTTGAGCTTGCACATGGGGAACCTGAGCACGGACTTGCCTGACCCAGCCTCCACCTGCTCTGGCTTTACCCCTTCATCTGCTCTGGTTGTGCAACACAATAGACAGGGATGTTTTAGAGCTCCATGGTCCCGCCCCTTGCCTGAGACACCAGAGTACATTCTCTGGGAAACATAAGGCAAGCACAAACCCCACTGCTACCACTGCAGCTGGTACTATTTTGCAAGCACCACCCCCTGGCTGGAGGCCAACCAACACAGTCCATTACAGCATCTGCAGACAGAATAATAGCATTCAGGAAAGAGAAAACTTTTGCATGACCTTGGTTACCACCATTTCTTGCATCACCCTGGCTGACCAGGAGGTCTTGAGTCTGTTCACACACCCAGTACATTAATACTAAATTTGGCCTTTGAGAAAACCAACACAATAAGGCTATATATAACTAAGGGAATCTCAGAGTCTATGTAAGCCCCCTCCCACCCCCATCGGAGCTGGTGCTGTTACCCACTGCAGGGAGACTAGAGAACAGGCCACATCATTGGATACTTAGCAGACATTCCCCAGCACCAGCCTGGAATGTGGTCGTCCCACTGGGCAGTTAGACATAGAGGAGCATCAGGATTCATAGTAGTCTGACCCTCAGGAATGGCTACTTCTAGGGCATATGGGAGGGCACCATGTAACCGCACAATGGGTTCATCTTGCCTGCTGCCTAGACAGAGCCGATTTATCAAGACAGGGGAATTGCAATGGAGAAAGAGTAACTCATGCAGTAATTCTGTGTGGGAGACCAGAGTTTTATTATTACTCAAATCAGTCCCTCTGAGCATTCCAGGATAGGGAGTTTTTAAAGACAATTTGGTAGGTAGGAGCTGGGCAAGTGGGGAGTTCTGATTGGTCAGGTTGGAAATGAAATCACAGGGGGTCAAGATGAGGTTTTCTTGCTATCTTCTGTTCCTGAGTAGGATCGCAGAACTGGTTGGGCCAGATTACAGGTCTGGGTGGTGTCAGTTGATCCACCCAATGCAGGGTCTCCAAAATATCACCTGATATTTTAAAATAAAACCTGATCTTAGGTTTTACAGTAGTGGCGTTACTCCTAGGAGCAATTTGGGGAGGTTCAGACTCTTGGAGCCAGAGGCTGCATGACCCCTAAACAGTAATTTCTAACCTTGTAGCTAATTTGTTAGTCCTACAAAGGCAGACTAGTTCCCGGGTGAGAAGGAGTTCTTTTCGAGAAAGGGCTGTTAGCAGTTTTGTTTCAGAGTCAAACCATAAACTGAATTCCTTCACAAGGTTTTTCGACCTATGCCCAGGAATTAACAAGGATATTGAACAAGATTAGAAGCAAGATGGAGTCAGTTAGGTCTGATCTCTTTCACTGTCATAATTTCCTCGGTTATAATCTTTGCAAAAGCAGTTTCGATCACATTAAGGGAGTATCCTGTAGAACAAAAGAAATCAGACTGCAGGCCTTCAGTCCCTCAACTTTCCACTTGTGAGAAGTTTCTTTCAGCAGAGGCACAGATAAAGTGTTTGGCTCAGTGGGGAAAGTCTGCAAGTGTACCCCAACAGCCAGGGCTCTCTGGTGCTTTTGAAGGATTTTGCCAAAGGGTACTTCTTCTCCCCAGACCCACCACTGAAAACATAGCTGGGGCTTTTTCCACAGGAGTTTGGCAGGAGCGCATCTGCAGACAGCTTTTCTGGATCGCTTTGGGGCGATGGCATACGACAGGATGAGTGTACTCCAGGCTCAGACTTGCACGAGAGGCATAGTCATAACTCCTCTCTACATGGAATATCAGCATTCCTGCAGATGAAAAGAGGTTGCTGTCCGATCTGAATAGCTGAAATAGCAGGTCAGGAGTGTGAATAAGAGGTGGATAATTTTCATGCTGGCCTGAAATGAGAGCTGTGTTGGTTATCTCCCTTCCCTGCTAAAAAATCAGTAGCTTCAACTGATTTTTACTGGTAGGCACCTCCTATATACCTGAAGCCTGAACTATTCAACCCAGTGAATAAAACACTAGGGAAGAAAGTTTTTGAAAGTGCACACCACTGGGGAGTAAGATAAACTTCATGAGACTACTGCCATTTCAGCCCCACAGAAGATAGTGAACCTGATGATACACCCAGCACATCACTTCTACAACCAGCATTTGAGAAAGCCATCACACAAACTCTATAACCATGGAACTGATTCTGACTCTTCACCACTGAAAGCACCCAGAGCTGAAACTAGATGAAAATAAACTATAAGCATCAAAGACACATCTGCAGGGAGGATAAATATTTTTTTCTAAAAAACCAGTTGAATAAAAAATAAATTTAAAAATACTTAGAAGAATCAGCCTGCCCAAATGAGGAGGACCCAGAAAAATAATTCTGTCAATGTGAAGAAACAGGGTTCTATAACACCTCCTAAAGACCATAGTAACTCTCTAGCAGTGGATTCAAACTGAGGTGAAATCCTTGAAATAACAGATAAGGAATTTAAAAGGTTGATTATTAAGTTACTCAAGGAGATACAAGAGAATAGTGAAGACCAACATAAAGAAATTTACACAAAAGCAATTCAGGATATAAATGCAAAATTTTATAAAGAGATAGATATTTTAAAGAAAAACCAATCAGAATGTCTGGAAATAAGAGAGACATTTATGAAACTGCAAAATGCAATGGAGAATTTTAACAATAGATTAGACCAAGCTAAAAAAATAATCAGAGCTCAGAGATAAGGCTTTCAAATGTAAACCAATCAAACAAACAAACAAAAAATAATCAAAAGAAATAGTCTTCAATAAATATGGAATAATATCAAATGGACAAAGTTAAGAATTGTAGATGTTCCTGAGGGAAAACAAAAAGCAAAAACTTTGGAAAACCTACTTCAGAAAATAACTGAGGAAAACTTCCCTGGACTTGCTAGTGATTTAGACATTCAAATACAAGAAGCTCAATGGAGATACAAGAACTCTTGGGTGACTCATTGTAAAAAGGACATCACTAATGAATATAGTCATTAGGTTATCTAAAATCAATGTGAAGGAAATAATTCTAAGAGCAGTGAGACAAAAACATCAGGTAACCTTACAAAGGAAAACCTATCAGACTAACTGCAGGCTTCTCAGCAGAAACTTTAAAAGCCAGAAGGAATTGGGGTTCTATTTTTAGTCTCCTCAAATAGAATAACTGTCAGCCAAGGATTTTATATTCAACAAAAATAAGTTTCAGAAATGGAGAAACAAATTATTTCTCAGACAAGCAAATTCTGAGGAAATTTGTCAATACTAGGTCAGCCCTACAACAAATGCTAAAAGGTATTCTAAATCTTGAAACAAAAGGTCGAAACTGACCAGAATACAAACTACTGAAAGCAGAAAATTCAAAAGGTTATAAAGCGATAACATAGTGAAGAAAACAGTCATTAGGTAACAATCAACACGATAACTGCTATAGTGCCTCAACACCCAATATTAACATTGAATGTAAATGATCTAAATGCTCCACTTAAAAGATAGAGGATTGGCAGGATGGATAAAAAATCAAAAAGCTCTGTATTCAGGAGACACATGGAACACATAAGAAATCTTACAGACTCAAGGTAAAGGAGTGGAAAAAATATTTCACAAAAATGGAAACCAAGGAGGAGTACCTATTCTTATATCAGATAAAATAGAATAGGCTTTAAAGCAACTACACGGATGTAGGGATGGTTCAATATATTCAAATTAATAAATATGATTTAGTGCATAAACAGAATTAAAGAGAAAAACCATATGATCATCTCAGTTGGTGCATAAAAAACATTTAATATAATCTAGCATCTCTTTTTAATAAAAACCCTCAAGAAACTAGGCATAAAGGAAACACACCTAAAAGTAAGAAAAGTCATATATGATAAATCCACTGACAACATCATACCAAACAGAGAAAAGTTTAAAGCATTTCCCCTAACCACTGGAACAAGATAAGGATGCCCATTTTCACCACTTTTCTTCAACATAGTACTGGAAATCTTAGCCAGAGCAATCAGGCAAGATAAAGAAATAAAGGATATCAAAAAGAACGGACTTCCTCTTGGAAAAGAGGAAGTCAAACTATCTCTGTTTGCATGATGTGATCTTATACCTAGAAAACACTAAAGACTTCTCTAAAAGACTCTTAGTTCTGATACATGAATTCAGTAAGATCTCAGTTTATAAAATCAATGTAAACAAATCAGTAGCACTTCACACACCAACAATGACCAAGCTAAGGATCACATCAAAAACTCAATCCTTTTTATGACAGCTGAAAAAAAAACTAAAATACCTAGAAATACACTTATCTAAGGATAGAAAAATCTCTACAAGAGAACTAAAAAACACTGCTGAAAGAAATCACAGACACAAACAAATGGAAATACATTTCATGTTCATGGACTGGAAGAATCAATATGAAAATGACTATACTTTATATACTGTAGATTCCAAAAGGAATCTACAGATTCCATGCAATTCCTATCAAAATATCAACATTATTTTTTCACAGAATTAGAAAAATACTAAAATTAATATGCTACCAAAAAGAACCTAAGTAGCCAAAACAATCCCAATAAAAAAAAAACACATCTAGAGTCATAACATTACCCAACTTCAAACTACACTACAATGATATAGAAACCAAAGCAGCATGGTACTGGTATAAAAGTACACACATAAACCAGTTGAACAGAGTAGAGAACCCATAAGTAAAGACAAATCCTTACAAACGACTGTTCTTCAATAAAGCATGCAAAAATGTAAATTGGGAAAAGGGTACTCAATTCAGTGAGTGGCACTGGGAAAATTGGATAGCCACATATAAAAGAATGAAATTGGATAACTGTCTCTCATCATGTACAAAAATTAACTCAAGGTGGATTAAAGACTTAAATCTAAAACTTAAAATCATAAAAATTCTACAAGAAAATCTAGGAAAATCCCTTTTAGACATTGGCTGAGGCAAATAATTCATGAATAAGATCCCAAAACGAAATGCAACAAAAACAAAAATACAAAAATGGGACATAATTAAACTAAAAAGCTTCTGCACAACACAAGAAATTATCGTTAAACATACAATCTACAAAATGGGAGAAAATATTAATATTTTTAAATCATACATCCAACAAAGGACTAATATCCAGAATCTACAGGGAACTTAAACAAATCAGCAGGAAGAAAACAAATAATTTCATTAAAGAGTAGGAAAAAGACATAAATAGGCACTCCTCAAAAGGAGATACACAAATGGCCAATAAACATATGAAAAAATGCTAAACATTAATCATCAGAGAAATGCAAATTAAAACCAAAATGAGATGCCATTTACTCCAGGCAGAATGACCATTATGAAAATGTCTAAAGACGATAGATGTTGTCATGGATGTGGTGGAAAAGGAATGCTTATACATTATTGGTGACTATGTAAATTAGTACAACCCCTATGGAAAATAGAATGGAGATTTCTCAAAGAACTAACAGTAAATCTACCATTTGATCCAGCAATCTCTACTGGGTATCTAACCAAAGGAAAAGAAGTCACTATATCAAAAAGACACCTGCATGCATATGTTCATTGCAGCATAATTCACAATTGCAAAGATATGGAATCAACCTAAGTGCTCATCAACTGATGAGTGGATAATAGAATGTGGTACATATACCATGGAATACTACCCAGCCATAAAAATTAATAAATAATGCCTTTTGCAGCAACTTGGATGAAACTGGAGGGCATTATTCTAAGTAAAGTAACTCAGGAATCGAAAATCAAATACTGCAAATTCTCACTTAAGGTGGATGCTAAGCTCTGGGTCCCCAAAGGCATACAGAGTGATATAATGGATATTGGAGGCTCAGAAGCAGGGAGGTGAAAGGGGGTTAGACAGGAAACACTACCTATTGGGTAACCACTTGTACCCCTAAAGCTATTGAAATAAAAAAAAATATTTTGTATGGCAAGAAAACAGGAAAAAAGAAATATAATACCATACACCAGTAAAAATACAATTCTATTAATCAGCTTTTGTAAGGTATGCTGTGTAACTAATAATCCCAAAATCTCCATGGATAGCAACAAGAAAGGTTTATTTCTCTTGAGAGTTGCCTTATTGAATAAATAAATAAATAAAATAAAACTTTATTTTGGTAATCTGGTGTATCGATTTTGTGATTGGGTGCCTCATTGCTTTAAGATAAAAAGAAAAACATAAAAAAAAACCTCGTGTGCAATACACCTTCTGTTATTGTGGCAATGGAAATATAGGTCCACTAATGCATATCTTCTGTATGGTGTAATTTAATTGATGGTTCTGTTTATGTAATTTCTATAAACATGCGACTTAGAATGATAGAAATATTAATATTATTGGTTATCTAATATGTGCCAAGTGACTAAAAATATGTTTTTCTTTTAAATTCTCTCACCAGCTAATATTATTTCATAGATTAGGAGACAAAACTCAGAGAAGTTTAAATAAAATCCCAAAACATTATCCACCACCTAATTGGTAGAGTTTGGACTCTAATATGGAAACATCCTAATTCAAATCCTCTACAGTTTATACTATATCAGTTCCTAGACTAAAATAATCTTATTTAAGGGTTCATCTTTATCACTTACTAGGTTTGTGTTGCTGAACAAATCACTACATCAGCGTCCAACTTTGAACTTAGGATAATACTTACCCTTCATCTTCACTTAATTTATGTAAGGATCAGAAAATAGAAGAAACAGGCTCTTTAAAAATAATAAAGCACACCACTATTTAAAGATATCTTAAATCTTTACTAGTCAATTGAGTTATGTCATAATATAAAGACATGGTTTTTACTGGGGAGTATTAATTAATGATGAGGACTAGAACTTCACATGCTCTCTAAAAGTCAATACGTAATCTTAGAATATGGAAACAGTCATTTGCCTGCAGCAATGATGTTCCCAGATTTCCAAGAACCTTGGTATCGTTGCCTTTTCACATGTTGTTTCCTTTATTTGGAGTGTCCTTTTCCCCTTATGTCTTGTAAATGCCAATCATTCTTTCTCTTTATGTCTCCTTACTCTGAAAAATCTTCCCTGATCAATTTCCAACATGCTTTACATCTCTGTTCCTGAAGCACTGTGTGCACAGCCCCAGCAGAGGATTTATACAGCTTTCACTTGACTGTTGTTGTTTTTTTCTATATCCCTTGCTGATCTGAGTGTCTTCATTATATAGTAAATGCCCAAAATTACTACTTCAGTGAGTAAGAATGTTATTATTTCCACTGTAATATAACTATAATTAGGTGATATTTATTATTTAAAAACAGTAGTTTAGCTTTTATATTGAAATATATGATACACACAGCAAAGTACACAAAACATGAAGTGCAATGAATTTTTTTAAAAAGCCATCAACTACTAAGGTCAGCAAATCTCTCATTTTGAGTACCCCAGATATTCCCTTGTGCCTTTCCCAATCACTACCCTCTTCCTCCTTTCAAAAGTAACAAGTATCCTGACTTCTTGACTATACTGAAATTTCCTAACTGTGCTGATTATTCCATCTATAGTTGAGTTATACCTATTTTTTTAATTTTATACAAATATATGTTTACCATTATTGTCATTTTTATTGTAGTAAAAAACATGTCACATGAAATTTATCCCCTTAATAAATTTTTAAGTTTTTAGAACAGTATTGTTAACTATAAGCACAATGTTATACAGCAGACCTCTTGAACTTTTTCAGTTTGCATAACCGAAACTTTTTAACCCCAGCAATTCTTAGAAAAACATTTTATGAATAATAAACAGTGTAATATTGAATCGATCAGATTTATTTATTTTACTTTCTAAGAAACCTTTTGCTATAAATTAGCCCCATATCATAAATAAGTGTATATTTCCAAATATATTCTCATACATATACACACTGATATGTATATACATTTTATATTATATTTCCATAGCTACATTATATGATATATTGAAAACATAGAAATGTACTTTGAGGGTAGGAAAATAAGAGATTGTAAAATATTACAAATAAATAACTAAATTTCTGTTGATTATTTTAAAATAATAAATGCATTGTATAAAATACTTAATATAAGGTATATCATGATTTTGGCACTAAATCTTTCTGTAAAATTTATATTAATTAAACTTAAAAGATGAAGAAATAAAATCAGAAAACAAGAAAACTCCAGAGTTAAAAAAATTCAACTTTTGCTAATAATGACTAGGACCTGATTAATAAATTGTGCTACATTTAGCGCTCAATTATTAAACCTGGCAACCTAATCAGAAAATCAAGCTTCACAACCTGTAGCATAGTTTAAAACTCAGCAATTGTAACATCAAAGTGTGCAGCTGTATCAGTGGAATTGGTGGTTGAATCATCAAATATGCAGTGTGATTAGTTGAGTATGAAAATCCCACAGTGTTATAATATGGAGATGAATCAGCAAAGCTTCCTGGTGATTGCTAAATACCTGACTACTTCCTCAGTAACTATAGTTCTTGAATAATTTCCTAAATAAATATGGAAATGAAGTTTAATGAAATGAAACAGTGAATACGAAATAGTATTTGATGAATTTGAAAAATTGATATATTTTAAAAGAAACTGGACACTATTCTTTTACATATGCCCACTTATATACAGGGCCAACTAGCACTGATTACATGTCATTTTTGTTCTTTTAACTTTTTGGGGGGTCATTTAAACATATCCCACTGGATTTTACTCTCAATAGGTGAAAATTCCTTCATCCAGAAGAAATAACTCATAGGAATACAGTATTTGCATACCTCATCTTAATAGAGTCACCTAGGCAGGTGAATCACCTGAGGTTGGGAGTTCGAGACCAGCCTGACCAACATGGAGAAACCCCTTCTCTACTAAAAATACAAAAAAAATTAGCCAGGCTTGGTGGTGCATGCCTGTAATCCCAGCTACTCGGGAGGCTGAGGCAGGAGAATCGCTTGAACCCAGGAGGCGGAGGTTGTGGTGAACCAAGATCACACCATTGCACTCCAGCCTGGGCAACAGGAGTGAAATTCCATCTCAAACTCACCTTTTCCATGGTGAAGAACTAACCATTTACTTGTTAATGAGATTCAAAAGAAAATTTCTGGAAATCGAAATTCCTGTATATAGAAAGTTCCATAAGTGTGGAAGAATGGAAGAATATAGTATTATTTCTAAAATTTCAGACAGGAAATGTAAAGGAGCTACATTTACGGATGTGTGGAAATTTGAAAGCTATATGTTATGTACAATGTTTTCTTTCACTTCAAAAATGTATGATTGCAAGTTCAAGTTCAGTGCTTTAAAAAACATTTCCCAAAATATTTAAACTTCAATGAGATTGTTTAGCTATCAGATGTCAGTATTCTCTCAGCTGGCATTCCATGTCCCGAGTAAAATTTGTGAAAATATTTTAATATGACTGCGTTAAAGATAACACACTTTTCATTGTTCTTTCTTTCTTTCTTTGGAAAAACAATTGCTTTTTGAAATAATTAAGCCTTCAACTTTTTTTCAACAATCTGTATTTCATTTATTTTTATTTGTATTTTTTGAGACAGCGTCTCGCCCTATCGCCCAAAGGCGCGATCTGGGCTCACTGCAAGCTCTACCTCCCAGGTTCAAGCGATTCTCCTGCCTCAGCCTCCCTCGACAAACTGTATTTAAAAAATACATATAAAGAGTGAAAATGTGGTGTCAAAGGATTTTCACCTCTTCTCCCCAAATCTCTAGGCTGGAGGCAAAAAATTCAAGTGACTATGAGGTTCGGAAGGTCATTGAGGAGTGAGATTGGAAGACAAAAAAGGAACTAAAGAGGTCTCTGAAAAAGGGTAATACATCTTCCAAAGAGGCAAATGACTCCTACTCCAGCTGAACGCTGCCATTCAACTTGATAGAATGTGCAGCTATTTTGAGGAGATATCAGAATTTTTTTAACTTTAAAATCCTTAATTTTAAAGAAGTTGGCTACTTTTTAAAGAAGAAATAACTGTAGATTTCAAATATAATACATCTGCTTTCTATCAGCTTGGAAGATTTGTGTCAATGGAACTCTATTACAGAGGTCATCTTCTATTGACACAGTTAAAGGAAAGGAGTGTTGACTACTTTGTAAATCAGTTCCCTTAATTAGAAGTCAATTCTTTTAGAAGCTATATGTATATATGTATTTAAATCAAAGACAAGGAATTATAAGGCAGAAGGACAAAAGATCATTCAATTCATCATTTTATTTTAAATGGGAAAATAGAGACTCAGAAAGTTCAAATCCTTCACACAAAGTCATGCAATTGTTTTAAAAAAGACCCAGAAAAAAAGATAACTGAAATAAATGAACAAAACACCTGCCTCTTGAGAAGTCCCATGGTTTGTGATTTCATATATGTTATAGCACTTAATCTTCAAAAAAGTACTGTGATGAAGATAATGTTAGCTACATTCAAATGAATAAACAACTTTAAGTCAATTTCCCAACATTACACACTATTTTCTATTCCTACTTATATTGATTATTGTTTATTAATAGGCACAACTGATTTGATGTAAATTGTGGAGGGATTTTGTGTATTTCAATCATTAGCTGACAGAGGGCTGCAGTACCCACCTTTGGTTAAATCTGAAGACATGCTACTGCTATTTCTTACTGGGCACAAGAAATCAAATAGCCCTGTAAGTTTTATTCTCTCCAAAACAAGCTTTAGAATGCATTGCTGCCAAATATCATTTTAGTCAGTTCAGCACATCTTAGCTGGGACACACACCAAGGAACCTGGACTGACAGCAAACACCCAGTGGAATGAGCCCACTGGTGCAGAGCCAGCCATCTTTCCTGTATTCAGGAATTTCTCACTGATAATAGAAGAAGTGCTGAAGTAATTTGTCCTTTAGCAGAAAACTTGGGGTCCAAATCCCTCAGACTAAATGCAGTTAAGATATCATGGGTGTTAACATTTATTTTACTATTTTTGCCTAATGTTCAAATTATGCAGATACCAGGTGGAACTAAATTAAATGTAATAAAAGTAGCAATAAATTGTATTTATCAAACACTGATTTATGACATACTTAGAACAAAGAGTTAGTAATAGAATATGCCAGCAGTATCCAATATGCTAAAAATTAATTTTAACACATTTTAATAAATAAATTTAAGAAAAAAATTATCTAAATTTGGCCATCCTGTTTACTTTATCACATTTCATTATTTATTCCTTTCCTTAGATATAATAATTTAACATTTTATTTATTTGAATATAAGTAAATAGCTTCCCTTTTCATACTAGAATCTAAGTGAAATGAAGGTGAAGGTCTTGACTTATTTGTTGATTGTAAAGCTTGGCAAAGAGTTTAAAAAGAAATAATTAATTAATTAATTGATGCAAAAATATTAATTACAGAGGAGAAAAAGAAATGTTAAGCATTCTTAATGAGAAAAGGTTTAGATAGTGAGGAATATAGCAAAATTTATAAGGAATTAAATTTAGCCAGTGAGAGAAAGAAAATAATATTTAGAATTTTCAATGGATTCAAAAAATTTAAAATATAACACACGGGAACAACACAGGAAACTAAAAATAAAGGAAAAACAGGCTAATTTGCTATGAAATTAATTTAATTAAACCTTAAGTGGCTAGGAATGATGAGATAGAAGAGAGGGAAAACACTCTTTGTAGGCATTATTGGTTATCTTAGTTTGATAGTTTAAGTAAGAGAAAATCCTAATACTTCTCCTTAAGACCAGTAAATATACATATATACATCCTGGATTTTAATCTCTTTCATGTATTAAATGGTATATATGTGTTGCCAATTATTTTATTTTAACATCTACTTCGTGAAAATCTGAGAGTGGATTATAATTAGATTATGGTTCCTGTTCAAGGTCTATATACTTCACTTCCAAAACTCTTTACCAAGTGAAATGTACAATTTATCTATTTCTTCTTCAATGTCGTCTAGTTTAGTTTTGCTCACATTCTTTATTATTAAAAGTTTGTACCCTTTGACCAATATCTCCCCATTTCCCTTACTGCACCCTGACACCTTCAGCTCCTGCCAATTATTCTTCTACTCTTTGCTTCTACGTCTTTAATATTTTTTAGATTTCACTTAGAGTGAGGCCATATGGTATGTGTCCTTCTGTTAACTGACTTATTTTACTCAGTGTAAAGTCCTCCAGGTTGATTAATGTCACAAATGGCAGTATTTCCCTCTTTTTTATGACAGAAATATTTCATTTTCTTTATCTATTCATCTAGATGTACGCTTATGTTGTTTTCATATATTGACTTTTGTGAATAATGCCACAATGAACATGGGAATGCAATTTTTTTTCAAAATAGTGATCTTATATCCTTTGGATATATACCCAGTAGTTGGACTACTGGATCATTGGGTAGTTCTATATTTAATTTTTTTGAGGAACCTCCATAGTGCTTTTCCATAATGGCTGTGCCAATTTACATTCTCACCAACAGTTTCAGAGCTCCCTTTTTTGTACATTTTTGCCAACACTTGTTTTTCTCTTTTTGATAATAGTCAAAGAGAGATGAGGTGATATCTCATTGTCGTTTTTATTTGCTTTTCCCTGGTGATAGTAATGTTGAGCACCTTATATTCCTGTTGGCCATTTGCATTTCCTCTTTGGAAAAATGTCTATTTTTTTCTCTAAGAACTGGAACAAGACAAGGTGCCTACTCTCACCACTTCTATTTAACACAATAGTGGAAATTCTAGCCAGAGCAATTAGGCAAGGAAATGTAATAAAGGCATCCCAATCAGAAGAGAAGAAGTTACCTTGTTTCTGTCTGCAGATGACACGATCTTATATAAAGAAACCCTAACAACTCAACCAAAAAAAAAAAATCTTAAAACCAATACATGAGTTCAGTAAAGTTGCCGGATACAAAATCAACATACAAAATCAGTTGCATTTCCATACACTAAAAACAAACAATCTGAAAAAAGTTAAAAATTTCATTTACAATAGCATTAAAAAATACTTAGGAATAAATTCAATGAAGGTGTTGAAAAATCTGTACAGCAAAAACTACAAGATATTGATAAAAGAAATTGAAGATGACACAAATACATAAAAAGATACTTTTAAAAAATTATCAATTTGGAGTATTAATATTGTTTAAATGTTCATGCTACACGAAGTTAACTACAGGTTCAATGTAGACCCAATAAAAAATCCAATGGCATATTTTACACAAGTAGAAAAAATCATAAAATTCTCTTAGAAACAGAAAACTGGCATAACCAAAAAAATTTTGAGCCAGAAGAACAATGGTAGAGATATTATACTCCCTGATAACAAATCACATAACAGCACTACAGTAATCAAAACAGTATGTTCCTGGCATAAAAACAGACATACAGAACAATATAACCTAACAGTGAGTTCAGAAATAAACCCAGGTATATACAGTCAACTGATCTTTGACAAGGGCACCAATACACAATGTGGCAAGAATAGTCCCTTGAGTAAAAGGTGTTGGGAAAACTAGATAACCACATGCAAAAGGATGAAATTGGACACTTGCCTTATACTATACTAAAAACTAGGTGGAAATGGATGAAAGACTTAAATGTAAGACCTGAACCTAAAGAAAACAGAAAAAAATCCTTGATATTAGTTTTCAGTATAATATGATGTTTTCAGTATAATATCAAAAATATAGGAAACAAAAGTGAAAACAAATGAGTAGTACTGCGTCAAACTAAAAAGTTTCTGTAAACAAAGAAAACAATCAACAAAATGAAAAGGCAAGCTACAGAATGGTAGAAAATATTTGCAAATCATATATCTGATAAAGGGTTAATTTCCAAATATATAAAGAATTCACATTATTCAATAGCAAAAATAAATACATAAATATATTAAGTGAAAAATAAGCAAAAATATGAATAACTATTGTTTTTAGATCCAATTCCTCTAAGTATCTAGTAATCTAGCAATGATTTGGTTTCTGAAGACATTTGTCTTCATCATCTCTCCCTCAAGTCTGCTCCATTTAATCAGTGTTTCTTCATCTTTTTGAAGAGTAAAATCTTTTCAATCAAAAAGTCATTTGGCTTAAGGCAGGAGATCAGGTAGAGGCAGAACTCTTGTTAATCTGTGTTTCTTAGAGAACCTGATACAAAATAATTTAAACCAATTCAGATCCACTGTCTCCTTTGTATAGACATGCCTATAAGGAAAGGTAAAATCAATATTCTATCTGGCAGCTTTTTATTGATTCAGGAGTTATACAAGTGATACATATAGAGAGAAAATTAATATTTATTTAATATAGGTTGTTGATCATTGTTAGCTTTGGTGGCCATGAAAGTCTACCCTCAGACTTCTATCTTCAGAGATTGTGATGCTGCTATTGCCCTCTGAATTCCATCTCTATGTTTCACCAGTAAAATGCTTCTCATGGGCCACTTCTAGCCAATGCTTCAACATAGCAGTGATACTAAATCTGGCCCATTCCTAGAAGATGAATAATCAATCCCTCTGGTGGGCAAGTGTGGCTCAAGGAATCCACATGAACCCTGACGAACTGTTAGAATCACACTGCAGTCTAAGATTCTCCTACTTCATCTTCTTTCCCTTCCTCCCTTAGAAAGGTTAGGCCTGTGCAGTGGTCTTGACATATCTCCCAGCTGTCCTGGCATCATGCACTTCACTTCAGAAGCCTTTTTGTCTCTCATATGCATATATATATATATATATATATATGTGTGTGTGTGTATATATATATATATGTGTATATATATGTGTATATATGTGTGTATATATATGTGTATATATACACACATATATACACATATATATGTGTGTATATATACACATATATACACACATATATATGTGTGTATATATATATATGTGTATATATATATGTATATATATATATATATATATTTTAAACAAAGTCTCGCTCTGTCGCCAGTGGCGATCTTGGCTCACTGCATCCTCTGCCTCCTGGATTCAAGAAATTCTCCTGCCTCAGCCGCCTGAGTAGCTGAGACCACAGGCAAGTGCCTCCACCCCCATTTAATTCTTTTGTATTTTTTTTTTTAGTAGAGATGGGGTTTCAGCATGTTGGCCAGGATGGTCTTGATCTCCTGACCTCGTGATCCACCCGCCTTGGCCTCCCAAAGTGCTGGGATTACAGGCGTGAGCTACCATGCCAGGCCAGCCTTTCTCCTAATATATTTAATATCTAATCCCAACTTGACATCTGCTTTTTAGGAGACCTGGACTACCCCATTGGGCTTAACCGCTCTTTGTTGTCAACATCAATAATGACTTAGACAGCAAGCCAATAAAACAAACAAAAAAAATCATAGAATTTTTCTTATGTGAAAAATGCTTGGCAGATACCTGGTTAAACATCACGGATACAGGGATTTACTTTTACTCCCTACTGAAATTCAGTGATAGTGGCAGTTGAATTAAAGACATAAATAATCATGTAAAACTACACAGTAAGTGGTAAGGTAACAGCAGATCAGAGATGTCAACAAACATTTGGAAATTATATACCAGGTGGGGAGTGGTAAATTAATTAACAGATTGGGGAAATCAGAGGGAAATGAAGCTTCAGAAGAGATGCCAATAAAAAGCAGCCTCTGTCCTTAAGGCGCCCATCTATATACGGAGTTAGTTATGTTACCTATTTTTAATATTAATTTGAGAAGAAAATGAGCTAATATATATCAATCACTTAGAACTTAGAATGTTTAGCTCACAGTAAGTAGTCAATAAATATTAAGTGTTATTAAATTATCTAAACTATTATCATTCTATCAAATTAAAAATATTTTAATTTATCTGCCGGAATAACTGGCACTGTGGTAAAATACATAGTCTCAAAAATGATGAGAACACTGGTATGTCTCCAAATAATCTGTGGGATCTGCTATAAGTACAGAATCTTTGGTTTTAACCAGACCTGCTAAATCAGAGTCTCTGAGGTTTGAGTTTAGAATTTGCATTTTAACAAACTCCCTGAGGTTATATTTGCATTTTGAATTATAAGAACTACTGCATCACAGAAACATTTTAAGCTGGTTAACATGTAATGTGAGTCACGTCATTATTTGGTTCCTAAAATGTCTAACCTTAACTCCCACACTGCTGACCTGTCTTACTGATTTTATACCAATAGCACTCTACAGCTTTTGTATTCTCCAAGCAAATGTCAGTTTCTTCCGGTTGTTGAACATGTTTTGTTTTTGTTTTGTTTTGTTGTTGTTGTTATTGTTATTCTTCTGCTCAGGCTGCTTTACTCTCTAATACTCTTAAAAATTTAAAAATTTAACTTTTACATTTCATAATCTGCTTCAGGTATTATTCCTTTGAGAAAGCTAGTCCAGTGTCTGAGAAACCCTGATAGAATTGATCATCCATGGTCCTCTTGCATGTTTGGTGTGATAACTGCTGGGGCTCTCACAGTGTATTATAATTTGTTTCTATCTCCCCTCCTGGACTTTGCATGCCTTAAGCTCAGGGCCTATATGATATCTTTCTCTTTAATACAAATCCCTAACAGGTATGAGACTTTAGTACAGTTTTTACAGAAATTTGATGAATGATTTCCTATAAATGGAATGTACTTGTATATTCACACAGTATTTTTCTTTTCTTTTTTTTTTTTTTTTACAATTATCTCTGAAACACAATTTTGTTCATGGAGTACTCTTCATGACATATTCCCATTAGAAAGAAGGAACCTATATTGAAGAAGATATTGAGTTTTACTCATTAATTCACTGGTGTAAACAAGGACTGAGTCCAAATTAGAGATAAAAAATTAATATGGAGAATCAAATCAAACTATGCCATTTATGTTTTCTCTTTAAGAGTAAAGCTGCTTAAGATAGTTTTAAACTAAGCTTTAATTTTAAATATTTTTTAATTTTTTAAAAAATTAAATTTAAAAGGGAAAGTAAAGCATTTGTTTATTAATCTATCCTCTTAAACTCTTATACAAAGCACTTCCAACTTCTCTTTACAGAGAAAATATGCCAATGTCTCAGTTTAAGCACCAGATTAGCACCTGCTTTAAGAATTTGGGAGGCACTAATTGACCTGAAAACAGCCCAACATGAGCAGCAGGCATAGTGTTATGTTTGCTTCAAAATCTAAGTCTCATTGCCAACACTTACCTAATGTAAATATAAGAAAAACAAATTGAACAGTACTGTTGCTTGCACGTGCTAAAGCCATATCTCATTGAGCCAATTCTCCCCAGAGCATGTCATTCCTTGGAACCCAGATAAGCATCCAGTGAGATGGATTAACACTTTGAAGTCACTAGGCTATCATCAAGACTTTTCTGTTGATGATACTATGGCATCGGCACTGGGGAAAATCTGGCTCATCTTGTTAGTAGCAGAAATAATGTAATTTAAGTGAGCTGCCAGGATAATTAGAGCAGGTGAACAGTAGACAGAAATAATGCCCTAAAGAGACAAAAGAAAATGCTTAGATTCTTTTTCACTTTATTTCAGTGCTACTAAACACTATTGGTATCTGTATGCTTCTACGTCTCTGTCAATGCTGAGTAGCAAATTAGGCATTTGGGGAGACGTTAACTCTTCCAAGCCACTTGGAGACTATTTAGTGCATTTCTGAGCAGTGCTAATTGACAGAATTGTAAATGAAAACATCAGAAAAATGTGATATTTATCTTTACTGAATTAGGAATTTTAGAAAACCACAGGAGAATGATTCATTGCCATCCCTTTTTAGAAAGAAATACAATTCCAGATTCCTGCCATATTTATTTATGTGATAACAACGAGTCAGTGGCTTCCTACACGGGTATTCAAACTAGGTATGTGCTAAAGTTTTTGTAGACTAGAGAGTTTACTTTCCCAAAGCTTAATAGCTCAAATCCATAAGAATAAAATGTTAAAAGTATTTGGTTGGTTTTC
Organism: Gorilla gorilla gorilla; assembly: GCF_029281585.2. Taxonomy (NCBI): domain Eukaryota; kingdom Metazoa; phylum Chordata; class Mammalia; order Primates; family Hominidae; genus Gorilla; species Gorilla gorilla. Next base: position 99,166,977 of record NC_073238.2, on the reverse strand, counting down.
TAAGGGCACTTGGCTGCAACCTATATGATTAATATAATTCTCAAGAATTCTTCTGTGTAAAATCAACCAAGTGCTTCTCAAAGTCTAGCCTATTAGTTTCTTCCTGAATGTATTTTATGCATTGTGTCCTCATACATTTTTGCTTGTGTCATTGCTCTTAATTGAAACGATCAGTCTCTATTTCCTAATGGAAATTGGGCTCCACATTATGTCTTATGTTTAACTCATGGTGACTAGACCAAAAAATAATTTGAACAATGAGAAAATTTTAGAGCACTGAAACTATTCTGTATGATACAGTAAAGGTGGGTGAATTACACTATACATTTGTCAAAATCCATAGAACTATACAGCAAAAAGAATAAACCTTAATACATGCAAGTTTTAAAAAACTCAAGCTGGAGTATTCTGTAGAATGTGATAAAATAATCTAACTTTATTATAATTATATTAAAATCTTCACTGAAGAAGTAGGGGTAAGACGCTGATCTAAGTAACCTTGGAAATGAGTGGAATCTATGGAATTAAAGGCCTGTAGAACTTGATATAAGTACTGTATTATATATATAGTTGATAAAGTTGTTTTCATTGGAGATATGGTTCAACAATTCTGGTATCACTGACACTGGACATCTTTACTAGAAATGAACAGTTAAATAAATGGATGGAAGATGGTAAGAATAATTATTCTCACGTATGGAGTGGGAGATTTCATATAATCAAAGAGAAAAGGCAAGATACATTGGTTTGAGATCATATTTAGGTCAGCATACAGAAGGTTAAATATAGAAATGTTTATAAATATGCATATACATACATATATATATATATACACACACACACACACACACAGATTAGTATGCACAAACACATTCCCTTGCTGTATCTACTGAAAGGGCGTAGAAACAATAGCAGTTGCATCTTCAGACTTCACTTCTAATTCTAGTTATTTTGCTATTTCTACCACATCTGTAGTTAAATCCTCCACTGAAATCTTGAACCCCTCAAAGTCATCAATAAAGTTGGAATCCACTTCATCCAAACTCTTATTTGTATTGATATTTTGACCTCCTCCCATATGTCAAGAATTTCCTCAATGACATGTAGAATGGTAAATATTTTCTAGGAAATCTTCAGTTTACTTTGACCAAATCTGTCAGAGGAATCACTACCTATGCCAGCTGTAGCTTTTAAAAAAAAAAAGTATTTTCTAAATAATAATACTTGAAAGTTGAAATGACCCCTTGACCATGGGCTGAAGAATGGATGTTTTTTTAGCAGGCATGAAACAACATAAATCTCCTTGTACATCTATATCAGAGTTGTTGGGGGACCAGGTGCATTGTCAATGAGCGGCAATATTTTGAAAGGTTTTTTTTTTTCTTTCTGAGCAGTAGGTCTCAACAGTGAACTTAAAATGTTTAGTAAACCATACTGTAGAAAGATGTGTTGTCATCCAGGCTTTTTTGTTCCATTTATAGAGCACAGACAGCATAATTCTTAAGGGCCATAGTGTTTTCAAGGAAATGAGCATTGACTACAAGTTAAGGTCACCAGCTGCACTTCTCCAAAAAGTGTCAGCCTGTCCTTTAAAGCTTTGAAGATAGGCTTTGAATTATCTCTAGCTATACAATTTGTAGATAGCATAGTTTCCAATATAAGACTGTTTTGTTCACATTAAAAAATCTATCGTTGAGTGTAGCCACCTAATCAATGATCTTAGTTAGATCTTCTAGATAAAGAGCTGCGACTTCTACATCAGCACTTGCTGCTTGACCTTGCATTTTTATGTTATGGAGATGGCTTTTTTCCTTAAACCTCATGAACTAACTTCTGTTAGCTTCAAAAAAAAAATTTTTTTTTTTTTTTTGAGATGGAGTTTCGGTCTTGTTACCCAGGTTGGAGTGCAATAGCGCGATCTCGGCTTACTGCAACCTCCGCCTCCCGGGTTCAAGCGATTCTCCTGCCTCAGCCCCCCAAGTAGCTGGGATTATAGGCATCCGCCACCACACCCAGCTAATTTTTTGTATTTTTAGTAGAGACGGGGTTTCACCATGTTGGCCAGACTGGTATTGAACTCCTGATCTCAGGTGATCCGCCCGCCTCCGCTTCCCAAAATGCTGGGATTACAGGCGTGAGCCACTGCACCTGGCCTAGCTTCAAAATTTTATTTTGCAGCTTCCTCACCTCTCTCAGCCTTCATAGAATTGAAGAGTTAAAATCTTGTTCTGTTTTAGGGTTTTGCTTAAGGGAATGTTGTGGCTGGTTTGATCTTCCATCTAGACCACTAAAACATTCTTCATATTATCAATAAGTTTGTTTGACTTGTTATCATCTTGTGTTCAATGGAGTAGCACTTTTAGTTTCCTTTAATAACTTTGTGTTTTGCATTTATAACTTGGCTAACTGGTGCAAGAATCATAGTTTTCAGCCTATCTTAGCTTTCAATATGCCTTTCTCTAATCTTAATCATTTCTAGTTATTGTTTTAAAGATAGTGGTGTGTGACTTTTCATTTGAACACTTAAAATGCATTATAGGGTCACGAATTGGGCTAATTTCTATATAGCTGTGTCTTAGAGAATAGGGTAGCCCAAGGCGAGGAATAGAGATTGGGAAATGTCTAGTCACTGGAGCAGTAAGAACACACCTAGCATTTATTGATTATGTTGCCATCTTATATAAGCATGGTTCCTGGTGCCACAAAACAATTACAATAGTAATATCAAGGATCACTGATCACAGATCACCACAACAGATATAATGATAATAAATTTTTTTTTCTGAAATAGTTATTAAGTCAATGTATGTATTTGTTAATTGTGACAATTTATAAGTTTGATTTCTGATAATTAAATCCTCTTGTTTGCCTCAAACCTACAATTTGCAAAAAACATAGTATCTGTGAAGTGCAATGAAGTGAAGCCCAATAAAACAAGATTTGTCTTGTACACTTGGGAGAACAGATTACTGATTACTACTTTCATAATAATTGTTTTTTCCTTCAGGAAAAATCAAGTGGATTTCAAATTTTGGTTTTGAAATATTCTAAATGTCTTTTATTAAAACATGAAATAGAAAAATTAAAATTTTTGATCTCAATTAAAATATTTAAAGTGTAATACTCTATGAATTTGCTGGACTGCCATATCAGAATACTATAAATTGGGTGACTTAAACTACAGAATATTTTTTCTTGCAATTCTGGAAGCTAGAAGTCTATAATCAAAATGCCAACAGGGTGGGTTTCTGCTGAGGCCTCCTTTTGGCTTGAAGATGATTGCCTTCTCCCTATGTCCTCACATGATCTTTCCTCTGTGCCCACACATCCATGGTGTCTCTTCCTCGTCATATTAGAACAGCCATTCTAATTAGGGCCCATCCCAATAGCTTTGTTTTAAGTTAATGATCTCTTTAAAGGCCAAATCAGTCAAATTCTAAGGTACTAGAAGTTAGGGCTTCAACATATGAGCTTTCAGGGATACAATTCAGTCCATAACCCTTACATTTTAAGCAAACACTTCAAAGTTAAATAAGAATGATTATCAGAAATCAAACATAAATTTTTGAAATAAACAAATATGTACATTGACTCAATAATTATTTCAGAATCTATTTCTACTGAGTTTGACAATAATCTTGCAGAAAAAATGAAACAAATGGGGTATTAATTTCACCTTCAGGGTGCTTTCTGAATTGGGGAAGAAATGGACACAGAGACCAGTATAACCGTAGGATGTAGGTTGTTTTTAAAAATGACTATGCAAACTCAAGTCATAAAGATTCCAGCTCACAGTATCAGAAGTAATTTGGGAGAGGTAAGAATGTTAGAGTTGATTTTTAAAGATGATTAAGACACAAAAACTGCGTTAAATTTTGTAACCTATTTGTGTAACTTATCTTAATTTGTACTGCTTGACATTGTGCAAAGAAATAAAATTGCTGGGTGAGAGAGCGAGACTCCATCTCAAAAAAAAAAAAAAAAAGAAATGAAATTAGTCTGCAACATTTGAACTTAACTAGGCTGTGTTAAATAATGTACCAGACCAAGAAAGTTAAGTGATTTCTTCATTGGTTCCAGCTATGCTATTAAGTGCTATGTAACCTTAAGAGAGTCACTTAACTTCTCTGAGCCTTGCTCTCCTCATCTGTAAAATATGGCATTAAATTAGATGAACTATGAGATTCTAATTAGTTCCTTACTGGATGATTACTGTTTATCACCTTTGACAAGTCTGAATAGCCACAGAAGTTTTTATTAACTTTCCCAAATTCTCCAAAGAATAAAGTTTATATAGAAAAATTAATCCCAGAGTCTATTTAATTCCTGATTAATGCAATTTTGTTCTAAAAAACAGTCATGAAATGAGAAAACAATATTCAAAAATTTAATAAATATTTTAGAGGTAGTAGAATGTATGGCAATATAGACAAAAGGAATCTCAGAGATCAGCTATTTTATTTTTTAAGTCAGTATCCTAAATTCCATTAACTGAAAAAGGCAAGACATATACTAAAATGTGAAATTTTGAAATCCTTACATTTTGTAAACTCCCTAACTTGTGACTTAGTTTTACTTTCCATGACAACAGTTTGTTTTATTATAACTAATTCCTGAAATCTAGTTAAAGAATAGGTAACACATGGCTAGTTTTAGAAACTGAGACTCTCAACATTGCATTAATTACACTTGTAAAAAGCTACAGAAATATCCTTGGTTCTTAGGATCCTGGAATAAAAGAATAAAAATCAGAAATATCATTTCATATAGGGGACAGATAATACAACAGATATGGCTGAAATAATAAATTAGTGAGTTGGACTATAAGGTAAAGATAGCACCAGCAAGGAATAAAGAAATGGCGAAATATGTGTGTCTGCATGTGCATGTGTGTGGAATGCATCTGCATGGGAAACAGAGATAGAGACCTATATTTTAGTTCTTGACATTACGGCAAGTTAACAAGTGCTACTGTCTCCATTCTCTGTACCCAATACCATAATTCCAATGCCATAGAAAATGATAATTGAGAGAAGAAAGTGAGAATGACTTCGATACGTTGCAGGGTAAGAGAGTGTTGAGTAACCACAAACCAGAGTGGAAGCCTGAGCAGCATCACATTAGTGTACAGTTCAGGTGTACCTTGCCTGGAATGGTCATTATCTTGTCTTTTTATCAAGTTGGAAAATGTATATTTTCAGATCACAGATGTAAGAACAGTATTTTCTAAGAGCATAAACACCAAGTTCTTCTCCATCTCCTCCCGCATTTTTTTTTGCCTAAGGGATTACAGCTGATGGAGAAAGTTCTTAGAAATATCAGTATCCAAAACGTAGGCCCATAGGTTTTCTAAGATCCTACTGGTTTCTGCCCTAAGACCACTCCTTACACAACACTTGAGAAACAGAAGCTGTTGCTTAGTCTTTGAGTTCCTCACCCTGAGTAGACAGTAACAACCAAGATATCTAATATACCTATGCGAATATCTGAGAACGAATTCTTTAAGAATTTGGAAGAGAAACCTAATACTGTATTTTAAGCAAGATAGATAGATCTATCTCTTTCTTTGTCATCTCTATCTGTCTCTATCCCCCTCTATGTTAATTCAGAGAGTCTGAGAATTTAAAATAATTATGGTAAATACTAAACAGATAAAGGGAAATATATTAGTAACAAAAACATAACAAGCAATTTTAAGAAATAATAAATTGGAAATGTTGAGTATAAAAATATTACACATGAAATAAAGCTTCCAAGAGCTGTAATATAGAGCAGAATGAATATAGTAATGAAAAATAAATGAATGAGTAGGCTGTAAGAAGTTGAGCAATACATCAAGTAAGAAGAAAAATACGATTTTTTTACAGCAGAATTTGTAAGGAGAGAACTAAAAAACAAGATTTAATTTCAATTTCAGAAAAAGATCAAAATGAAAGGGAAAAATATGAAAAAAATACCTAAAACTCTTCTAAAATTAAAGAAAGATAATTTTTAGATTGAAAAATACTAGACTTGATAGATAAGGTATGAGCCCACAACTGAGCGTATTTTATTAAAACTTCATGATGTAAAAATCACATCTAAAATATTTTTGAAAAAAAACAAGAACCCATCACTTACAGTAGAACTGAGTTTAGATTAACAAATGACTTCAACATTATCAATGACAAGTGGGGAAACACTGAAGTAAAATCTTCAAACTGCCAATGAACTAAATCTCAACCCTATATTTTATAGTTGGTAAAAGTCTTTTAATTGAAAAAGGAAATTATTCTGAGAAAGCCAAGGTCTCACAATGTTTAATTTATTATCTGCTTTGAAAAATTCTTATATAGAGTAATTGTATAATTTATTATCTAAACTGTGACATTTCTTAGCATGGCTAAATGCTGAATAATGATCAACTAAAGAATATCTATAATTGTGCTTATCAATCTAGGTAAACTAGGTCTGCCCCATGCAAACTCAGACAAATGATCACACTACTCTTGGAACAGATACACTTTCAAGAAGAAAAAATTCAGGTGAAGGGCTATATAAAGAAAAATAATATGTGGTAGCTAAGGAAAATATTGTTTTTACAAAATTTTACATAACATATTCAAAATTTCAGACTTGAAATTCTACATAATAGCAGTGCAACAGTAATGATGGTAGATAGAGGAGGCAAGGGAAGCTGAAGGGTAGTGAGAGTGCTTTTGAGGATAGTGCTTAGGATATCTACATCCAATTTAATAAATTTAATTAATAAAGAAATATAAACATAAGACTGAGTTTCAGTGAGCTAGGGGAACTATAACAACAATTACAACAGAATTCATGATCTTTCAATCAACAGAATAGTAAACCCTTTCAATAAAAGCCAGGAAAGAAAATAAAAACAAGATAGTATACATAGAAAACATTAATAAAAGGAAAAATATGTTATATCACATTTATTACAATAAATATGAGATATACCATCAAATCAAGAAAGTCATCTATCAACGAGTTGTCTACAAGAAACATAATAAAGCAAATCGGGAAAACTAAGCTTATTCAGAGAAGCATAAACAAAAAAAGGGGTTATCTATTTTAAAATTAAACAATATAGAATGAGGCATTGACATAAAGATAAATAAATTTTATACATAGATAAAAAGTTTAACTACCATGAATATACACATTTAATACACACACACACACACACACACACTCTTTCACTTCAGAATATATAATGCAACAACTGAATAAAATAAAAGGAGAAATATATAAACAGTAGTTGAAAGTTTAACAAATCTTCAGAAATTAATATGAGGCAAAAATATTGAAGATTTTATTAGTTGAATTAAATTAAGTCAACTAGAATTTTACAACTGAAAGAAAAAAAAATCTTTTCAAAGGCATATGGAACATCACATTAAGCCCCAAAAAAGTTTTAATATATTTCAAATAAATCCAATTCATGCACTTTAGGTTTATTTTATTGTATTGTAGCTTTTTGACACAAGACCTTTGTATCAGTTCATTGTCACACTGCTATAAAGACATACCCAAGACTGGATAATTTATAAAGGAATAAAGGAAAGGGGTCTAATTGACTCACTGTTCTGCATAGCTGGGGAGGCCTCAGGAAACTTACAATTATGGCAGAAGGCAAGAGAGAAACAAAGGCACATCTTACGTGGTAGCAGGCAAGAGAGAGAGTGAATGAGCGAAGGGGGAAGAGCCCCTTATAAAACCATAGATCTTGTGAGAACTCACTCACTACTATGAGAACAGCAAGGGAGAAATAGCTCCCATGATCCAACCACCTACCTCTAGGTCCTGCTCTTGACATGTGGGGATTATGGGGACTAAAATTCGAGATGAGATTTGGGGGATGGGGCACAAAGCCAAATCATATTATTCTGCCCCGGCCCCTCCCAAATCTCATGTGTTTTCACATTTCAAAATCAATAATGCCTTCCCAATAGTCCCCCAAAGTCTTAACTCATTCTGGCATTAACTCAAAAGTCCACAGTCCAAAGTCTTATCTGAGCAAAGGCAAGTCCCTTCTGCCTATGAGCCTGTAAAATCAAAAATAAGTTAGTTACTTCAGGTGTTGGGTAAATACATTCAATCAAATGAGAGACATTGGCCAAAACAAAGAGGCTAAAGGCCCCATGCAAGTCTGAAACCAGGCAGGGCAGTCATTAAATCTTAAAGGTCCAAAATGATCTCCTTTGACTCCATGTCCCACATCCAGGTCACACTGATGCAATAGGTGGGCTCCCACAGTCTTCAGTAGTTCTGCCCCTGTGGCTTTTACAGGCATATGGTTCAAACTGTCAGTGAATCTACCATTCTGGGGTCTGCAGGACAGTGGCATTCTTCTCCCAGAATCACCAGGCAGTAGCCCAGTGGGGACTCTGTGTGGGGGCTCCAATCCCAAATTTCCCTTTGTCACTTGCCTAGCAGAGGTTCTCCAAGAGGGCTCTGCTCCTGCAGCAAACTTCTGCCTGGATATTCAGGCCTTTCCGTACATCCTTTGAAATCTAGGCAGAGGTTCCCAAACCTCAATTCTTCACTTCTGTGTACCCACAGGCCTAACACCACATGGAAGCCACCAAGGCTTGGGGCTTGCACCCTCTGAAGCAACGGCCTGAGCTGTAAGTTAGCCCGTTTTAGCCACAGCTGGAGCTGGAGTGGCAGCAACTGGGACACAAGGTGCCAAGTCCCAAGGCTGCACAGAGCAGCAGTGGGATGGGTAGGTGGGACCCTGAGCGCAGCTCACGGGACCATTTTTTTCCTCATAGGCCTCTGGGCCTGTGATGGGAAGGCTGCTGTGAAGGTCTCTGACATACCTTGAAGACACTTTCCCCATTGTGTGGTTGACAAACATTTGGCTCCTCATTACTTATGCAAATTTCTGCAGCCAGCTTGAATTTCTCCCCAGAAAAGAGGTTTTTGTTTTTTACTACATGGCCAGGCTGCAAATTTTCCAAACTTTTACTCTCTGCTTTCCAAACTTTTACTCTCTCCCTTCAAATATAAGTTCCAATTTCAGATAATCTCTTTCAAGTTCAAAGTCCCACAGATCTTTAGGGCAGGGGAAAAATGCCACCAGTCTCTTTACTAAAACATAGCAAGAGTGACCTTTATTCCAGTTTCCCATTTCCATCTGAGACCACCTCATCTTGGACTTTGCTGTCCATATCACTATAAGTATTTTGGTCAAAACCAGTCAGTAAGTCTCTAGGAAGCTCCAAACATTCCCACATCTTTCTGTCTTCTTCTGAGCCTTCCAAACTCTTCCAACCTCTGCCTGTACAGAGTTCCAAAATCATTTCCACATTTTCTGGTATCTTTATAGCACAGCCCCACTCCCAGTATCAATTTACAGTATTAGTCCATTCTCATGCTGCTATAAAGAGATATCCAAGACTGGGTAATTCATAAAGGAAAGAAGTTTGATTGACTCACAGTTCCACATGGCTGGAGAGCTCTTAGGAATTATAATCATGGCAGAAGGTGAGAGAGAAGTAACAGAACATCTTACACGGTGGCAGGCAAGACAGAGCAACGAGCCAAGGAGGAAGAGTCCCTTATAAAACCACAAGCTCTTGTGAAAACTCTCACTATCATCAGAACAGCGTGGGGTAAACTGCCCCCGTGTTCAATCACCTTTCACCAGGTCTCAACCTTGACACCTGGGGATTATAGGGATTATAATTTGAGATGAGATTTGGATGGGGACACAGAGCCAAACCATATCAGCCTAGCTTTGCCACCTAGAATACAATGCAGTGGTGTGATCACAGCTCACTGAAGCCTCAACGACCTCAAACTCCTGTGCTCAAGTGATCCTCCTGTCCCACCTTCCTGACTAGTTGGGGCCACAGGTGCATGCCACTACAACTAGCTAATTTTTTTTTGGGGGGGGGGGTAGAGACAGAGTCTAGCTATGTTGCTCAGGCTGGTCTCGAACACCTGTGCTCAGGCAGTCTTCCCACCTCAGCCTCCAAAAGTGATTGGGATTACAGAAGTGAGCCACCACCCTTGGCCTATTTTAGGTTCAGAATATAAAGCAATAAAATGCAATCAATAAGGAAAGGACAACCAGTTGGATTGATGGGTAGAGATATATATTTATATAAACCTGTAGTTCAAATATAATTTTGTTACATTTAATTTTAGAAAACTATATATATAAAATATATATATATATCCACCACCACTCCATACACACATATATATACAGAAAAAAAACCCCAAAAGTTATTCTCAGTTAATTATTGTTCTAATGCATGATTTTATTAACTTTATATAGCATTTTCTTTTATAAATGTGAATTTTAAATCTAATGCCTTCTTACCAGATATTATGCAATTTGCCATTTTTGTGTACTATAATTACTAAAAAATATGCTTATATACAAAGCTCTCTAAATATTTCTAATTTTTTATTGATGATAATATTCTTGAAGAAATTACCCCTGAATTTTACATGAGCTATTGCTTTTATATTCATAAGACTTTCGCAACAAAAGTCATTTATACAAATTTAGAACTCTTTCATCATTGTTTGTTTGTTTGTTTGTTTATTTAATGAGACAGAGTTTCACTCTTGTTGCCCAGTCTGTAGTACAGTGGCGCGATCTTGGCTCACTACAACCTCCACTTCCCAGGTTCAAGCAATTCTCCTGCCTCAGCCTCCTGAGTTGTTGGAATTACAGGAGTGCACCACCACACCCAGCAAATTTTGTATTTTTAGTAGAAATGGGGTTTCATCATGTTGGCCAGGCTTGTCTTGAACTCCTGACCTCAGGTGATCTGCCCGCCTTGACCTCCCAAAGTGCTGGGATTACAGGCATGAGCCACCACGCCTGGCCATCATTGTTTCTTAAGGTCAAAAATGACCTTTTGTTGCCTAATACAACAGACATTTTCCCCTCTTATCTAAATTTGAATTCTTAGAGCATTGCAAGCAATTAACTGTTGAAACATGGTCTTCCAGTTTTAATGATATTTTATGAGTGTACTTTTCTCAGACAATAAAGGTGATTATTTGTTCATCTATTTTCTAACTCCTCTCCACTCTACTTGATGTCTAACTATGAAAATGCCTCAGGGCTCTCACTATACCTCTTCCCATCCCCATGTATATGGTATAGATATATGCTCATGATTACTAAAAGCACTTCCAGAGCCATTCTGTTAATTCCGAATTCATCTATAAGCTTCGCTTGATTCAACTACTTGGATGTCTTTGAGCTGTTTCAAATTTAATATGTCTGTTATGAACTGAATGTTTACTTTCTAAACTTCATATGTTGAAGCCCTACCTCGCAGTATAACAGCATTCGGATGTGGGGCTTTTGGGAAGTAATTAGAATTATACGGGGACATGAGGCTGGTACTTTCATAATGAGATTAGTGCTCTTATAAGACCAGAGAGTGTGTGCTCTGTCTCTCCCTCACTCATACTATATATATGAAGAAGAGTTCATGTGTGCTCACAGAGAGATGGTAGTCACATAAGAGCTGTGAAGCTGGTTTACAGTGTAGTGACTGCCAACTTCTTTCAGTCCAGTGGGACAAAAGATTTCACGCACAAAACATGTTACCTGAAGTGGTTTATTATTTACAGATAGGCAGCAAAGGAAAATGAGAATTCATTTTGAGCTAGTTCCTCAAGACTCAGCAAGCTTCCTGGGGTGGATAAAGTCTTGCCTGCACATGTTCTACGCGCACCATAGCTGAGGGAGTCTAGGGAGTAGCATGCCCTGGGGTTTATACATCAGGTGTCACAGAAAATGCTGGGCAAATGTGCTGTTCTGGCCATTCTCTTTCCTATATCAGGAAATTAAGTTCCAAGCGTATTCTATAGTTATTCTTTAGAACAACAAATTAGAAAGTGGGGGAGAACTGGGTTGGTTCAATGCCACCCAGAGGATTGTCGTGAAAAAGCCAAGAGAAGAGGCCTGATGATAAAACCTACATTGTGGCACCTTGATCTTAGACATCTCAGTCTCCAGAATGGTTAGAAATAATTTTCTGTTGTTTAAGCCACCCAGTCTATGATATTTTGTGTTATGGTCGTCTAAGCTAGGTAAAACAATCTCTAAAATAATGTTCTTGATTTTTACTTCAGAGTGGTTCACCAGTATATTCTTAGTAAAGAGCAATAAAATCTACCCAGATACCAAAGTCAAGAATAACAGTCACGGTTTCCTCCACCCTCTGACCACTCACAACCAATTCAGCAGAAAACCTTGTCCTTTCTGACTCTGCAATATACTGATTCATTCTCCTTCTCTCCATCTCTGCTGATACCACTCTTGTCCAAGTCACAATCAATTCTTGGACTGTTGCCATGGACTTTTAACTGCTTTCTCCAGTGACTTTCCAATACATTCTTTACTGTGGAGTGATTTTTTTAAATGTAATTTATGTCATGTTGATCACACCCTTTAAATCTTGTAATAGCTTTTCATTAGATTTTGAATACAATCTAAACTCCTTAACATGGCCTGGTGACCCAGGTCCAGCTTCTCTCTCCAAGTTCATCTCTGAATACTTGCCCTTCCTCACTCAGCTCCAGTTACAACATTCTTTATATGTTTCTAGAACACGCTAGTCCATCTAAAGCACCAATGTCTTGCCCTGGCTACTCACTTCCTTTACCTGGAGTAGTCTTCTAGACTTCTGCCTATTCTTTTCTTTACTTTTGGAGATATAAACGTAAATAATCCTATGATGGCAAATATTTTCTGTGACCCCCTAGTGGAACCTTGCTTCCTTATCAATACAATCGGCCATTGCTTCATCTAGTTTTTTATTTGTTTTGAATAGTTTTCTCTTTTAATTTATACAATTTTTTGTTTCTCTAATTAGAACATAAGGATAAGACAGTAGAGTTTGTGTTTACCTTGCTCTTCTCTGTGAATGGGAATTTACTATTTATTATGGTGTCTGGCCAAGAGCATTGGCTTAAATTATTACATACAATAACTACGTGAGGGAATTTTTGTAGACCTTAACCAACAGTGAGTATTCACAAAAGACTTCTATTATAAAATTCATATATACAGACATTTAAAAAAATCCCTAGACAAAGTGAAAATTAAAACAAAACTTACCGAAATATATGAGGCACAGCAAAAGTGATCCTAGGAAGGAAGTTTACAGCTATAACCACCCACATTAAAATGAATAAATATATCAAATAAATAATTGAACTCTATACATCAAGGAACTAGAAAAAGAAGAAACTAGGACCAAGTCAGCAGAAGAGAAATACTAAAGATTACAGCAGAAATAAATAAATAATAGGACAACAGAAAAATCAACAAAATTACTGTTTTTGTAAAAAAAAAGACAAATTCTTAGACTAATAATCAAAGAAAGAAGACAAAAGGAAATAAAAACAGAAATGAAAGACAATACATTACAACAGATGTCTCAGATATAATAAGGACCAGAAGGACCTATTAGGAACAATTATATCTCAAAAAATTTGACAAAATAGAATGGATGGATAAATTTCTAGAAACGTACAATATACTAAAACTGAATGAAGAATAAATTGAAGGCCTGAACAAAGGATATCAGACGATGAAATGATTAATCGAAAATCTCCAAATAAAGAAAACTCCAAGACTCGATGGCTAGATGGGTAAATTCTATCTAACATTCAAAGAATAATTGATACTAATTCTTCTTAAACACTCCCCCAAAACAGCAGAGGGAACACATTCAAACTCATTTTGTGAGGTCATTAGTACTCATCCCAAAGCTAGAGAAAGACTCCACAAGAAAGGAAAGCAGACCATTATGAATAACGAACATTCATACAAATATCCACAACATAATGCTAGCAAACCAAATGCAACAGCACATTAAAGGGATTATACACCATGACCAAGTGGGATTTATTTCTAGGATGCAGAAAGGTTCTGCATACACAAATCAGTCAATCTAATGGGCCACATTAACATAATGAAACATAAAAATGACATTATTATCTTAGTAGATTTATAAAAGGCATTTGACAAAATTCTGTATATATTCACCATACAAACTCTCAACAAAATAGGTATAGAAGGAACTTATTTCAATGCAATAAAGACCATATATGAAAAGCCCAGTATTAAAATCATAATCAACTTTGGGAAAAATTGAGAGCTTTTCTTCTGCAATCTTGTACAAGGCAAGAATATACATTCTCACCACTTCTATTGCAGATAGTACTGTAAGTCTTAGCCAGAGAAAGACAGAAAAAAAATACATAAAAGGCACCCAAATTGGAAAGGAAGAAGTAAAATTATCTCTCACAGATGACATGAGTATATATGTAGGAAAATCCTAAATAGTCAACAACAATTAATGTTAGAACTAATAAAAAAATCCAGTTAAGTTGCAGCATACAAATTAAACATACAAAATTTAGCTATGTTTCTATACACAAACAATGAGCTATCAAAATATACCACGGACAATAGCAACAAAAATAACAAAATACTTAGAAATCAGCTTAACCAAAGAGGTGAAATATTTATACACTGAAAATTATAATACATTGTTGAAGGAAACTAAAGAAGACTCACATAAATGGAAAGACATCCTCTGTAAATGGTTTAGAAGATAATTAATATTTTAATAAGGTTTTAGTATACTGATCTACAGATTTAACGCAATTCCTATCAAAATTCCAATAACATTATTTCCAGAAATAGAAAAACATCTAAAAAAACAAGACCCCAAATACCCAAGTAACCTTGAACAAAACAAAGATGGAGGCACCACACATCCTTATTTCAAAATACAATACAAAACTACAATAATCAGAATAAGGGAGGAGACCACCCCTCATATTGTCTTATGCCCAATTTCTGCTTCCAAAGGAAGAAGTAAAAACTAAAAGGCAAAAATGAAATCCACAGGCAGACAGCCCGGCGCCACGCCCTGGGCCTGGTTAAAGATCGACCCCTGACCTAACCGGTTATGTTATCTATAGATTCCAGACATTGCATGGAAAAGCACTGTGAAAATCTCTGTCCTGTTCTGTTCCATTCTGATTACCGGTGCGTGCAGCCCCCAGTCACATACCCCCTGCTTGCTCAATCAATCATGACTCTCTCACACGGACCCCCTTAGAGTTGTAAGCCCTTAAAAGGGACAAGAATTGCTCACTCGGGGAGCTCGCTTGTTGGAGACATGAGTCTTGCCGAAGCTCCCGGCCAAATAAAGCCCTTCCTTCTTTAACTCAGTGTCTAAGGGGTTTTGTCTGTGGCTTGTCCTGCTACAAAAACAGTAAAATACTGGCAAAAAATGGACATCTAGGTCAATGGAACATAACAGAGTCCAGAAATAAATCCATATATTTATAGTCAACTATCTCTTGTAAAGGGTGCTAAACACACAAAGGGAAAAGGATAGTCCCTTAAATAAAAGGTCCTGGGAAAACTGGATATTCACATGCAAAATAATGAAACTGGACCCTTATCTCACACCATATAAGAAAATCAATTCAAGGTGAATTAAAGACTTAAGTGTAAGACCTAAATTCATAAAACTGCTAAAAGAGGGCTGGGCATGGTGGCTCATGCCTGTAATCCCAGCACTTCAGGAGGGGAAGGCTGATGGATCACTTGAGCCCAGGAGATTGAGACCAGCCTGGGAAACGTGGTGAAACCCCATCTCTACCAAAAATACAAAAAATTAGCCACGCATGGTGGTGCACACCTGTAGTCCCAACTAGGAGGCTGAGGCAGGAGGATCATTTGAACCATGAAGGTCAAGGCTGCAATAAGCCAAGATCTCCCCACTGTCCTCTAGCCTGGGAAACACAGTGTGACTCTGCCTCAGAGAAAACAAAAGAAAGAAAACATAGGAAAATGCATCTTGACATTAGTCTCGGTATTTATTTTTGAATATGAGGCCAAAAGTACAGGCAACAAAAGCAAAAATATACAAGGGGGATTGATTCAAATAAAAACTTTTTACAAAGCAAATAAAACAATCAACAGAGTAAAAAGGCAACTCATGGAATGCGAGAAAATGTTTGTAAACTATATATCTGATAGGGGTTAATATCCCAAATATATAAGTAACACAAAGAATTCAATAGCAAATAAAGCAATAACCTGATTAAAAATTGATCTAAGGATCTGGATAGATATTTCTTAAAAGAAGACACACAATCGTCAACAGGTTTTTGAAGAAGTGCTCAACATCACTAATCATCAGGGAAATGTCAATCTAAACTACAATGAGATATCGCCTCACACCTTTTAAAATGGCTATTATTAAAAGGCAAAGTAAGTGTTGGTGGGTGAGAATGGGGAGAAGAGGGAACCCTTTCACACTCTTGGTAGGAAAGAAAATCGATACAGCCATTATGAAAAGTAATATGAAGTTTCCTAAGAAATTTTAAAATAGAACCACCATATGATCCAGCAACCACACTTCCGGAAGAATATACAAAATAAAATAATTCATCATCTCTGAGATATTTGTGCACCCTCATGTTTATTACAGCATTAGTCTAAATATCTAAGACATGGAAACAAGGTAAATGTCCATCAATGGATGAGTAGACAAATAAAATGTGGTCTATATGCATATTCAATGGAATGTTAATCAGCGTTTAATAAAAGAAAATCCTGCCATTTGTGACTGAATAGATGAAACTGGAGGACATTAGTCAAAACCAAATAATGCAGACACAGAAAAGCACATACTGCATGACTGCAATTATGCGTGGAATCTAAAATAGTTGAACTCATAAAAGCACACAGTAGAATGGTGATTGCCAGCAGATAATGATTGGGGGAACTGGGGACATGTTAGTCAAATGTACAAATTTCTGTTATTCAAGGTGAATAAATTCTGGAGATCTAATGTACAGGATGATGACTGCAGCTAATAATGTTGTATTGTACACTGGAATTTTGATAAGTGAGTAGATCTTAACTGTTCTCATCACACACCAAAAACAATGGTAACTTTGTGAGGTGATGGATATATTAACCAGCTTAATGATGGAGATCATTTCATAATGCATACATATATCTAACATAAAGTTGTACATCTTAAATATATTTTTTATTTGTCAATACCCCAAAAAAGTCGAAAAAAATAATATTTGTTAATGACAATCCCTATAATTTGGATGAGAAAAATAAAAGTGGCATTTTTATTTTTATTTTTATTCCAATTGCACTTAAATGTTTTATTTACAAATTGATCATTGATATCTCTCAGTTGCTCAGAGGTCTATATATTTTTAAGCCTCTGTTAGTTATTTTTATTTTTATGTTGATAGGAAGTCTCATGATATTAATCTAATAATATAATAGTGTACATATAATGAACATTATGCTGAAATTTTCCATGTATATTTTACTATTCCTTCAAAACAAGTCACTGAATTTGATATTATGATTTTCCTCATTTTGTAGATGAGCAAACTGGAAACTAAGACAGGTTAAACCCCATGCCCCAGGTTACATAGCTAGTTTATAGACATACTTTACACTTAGATAGCTGCCTCTCAGAAAAGTCTACTAAACTCACTGCCTATAAAATGCATCAACACAATCTAAATATTATGTGCTAGAAACCACTAGTGCTGGTGTTATCAATATGCAAGCTCTCCTGTTCCTGCAAAAGCTACTATAGGTATTTTCCACCTCTCTTGAAGCTATTTGGAACATGAAGCCGGTTTCCAAATGTGAATTGTGACGGAAAACAATGTCAATTAATTTGAAGAGGTTGTTAAGAAAATTTTCTATCCAATTGTTATCTATACCTGTAGGCTAAAAACTGAGGCAAAAGAAGGCTTATGAAACCACAAGGTTGAAGGATAATGGGTTCATGAATATCTGCATTCAATGGAGGCACCCCACACACACCTACTTTGAGCAGACACCACCCACACACCTACTTTGAGCAGAGAATGGAATAAATTTGGTACTAAGCCACAATGTTTCTGTGTTTATTTTAGAAGCTAAACCACCTAATTAAAAGTTGACATGTTGTATTTTCTACTCTGTTTTCAGGGCACACTTACATTTTGTTCAACAGTGTTTGAAGGATAAAAATGATTCCTGCCTACGTGAAAAAAATCGTTCCATTATCATTTCCTCTGTTTTATGCTTTGAAATAAAAATCTTCCCAACAGCAATAGTCATTTTCCTCATCTTTCTCAAGATATAACTTTTACTTTTATGTCTTTGAATAATTCAATATTAAGGTATGAATTACATTAAGATAAATCAACTTTTAAAAGAAAATTCAACCATGTTTTTCTTTAGACCATTTATTGAATCTTTATTGCAATAACCTTGGATTTGAATGTCACTTTTATGAAAACAAAATTATTGAAAAGTTTAGCCTTGTCTTTGTATTCTAGTCTATTGAGCTGTCTATAAATTGTTGCATCAATGTTATGCTATTTTATTTAACATATTTCTAATATACATTTCATTATTTTTTAAATGCTGACAGTCTCATTCACTTATTTTTCTATGCAAAGCTTAAATCTGTTTCTAAATATTTACAAAAACTCTCAGTTTAGAAATTTTAATTAAATTCTCAGTTAATTTAGAAAACAAAACAACCACAACAAAAACCTCTGTGTTGCAGATGTGATATAAGTCACATCTTTTTTCATTTGTTCAAATGTTTTATTACCATAAAAATTTTATATTTACTTATTATTAATATTGCTTTTGTGTCTCCAAATTCTCTATTTATTTCCTTGGATTTTTCCAGTAAAGAAAGATGGCAATTGGAAGTACAATGTCTCCTTTTCTAGAGGTAGTTCATCTTCTAATACTTGTATTTGTGGTATATTTATGGTAATAATTCTTGCTATGTCTCATAAATAATTGTTTCAGTATGGAAATAACAGCGTATAATCATTTCCTCTCCAAGCTTCATAGGTGGTGCTCCATTTTTTCTTTACTTAATTTTTTTTTCTTTTTTTGAGATGGAGTTTCTCTCTTGTTGCCCAGGCTGGAGTTGCAGTGGTACAATCTCGGCTCACTGCAACCTCTGTCTTCTTCTCTCAAGCAATTATCCTGTCTCAGCCTCCTGAGTAGCTGGGATTAGAGGCGCCTGCCACCATGCCCGGCTAATTTTTGCATTTTTAGTAGAGACGAGGTTTCACCATTTTGGCCAGGCTGGTCTCGAACTTCTGACCTCATGATCAACCCGCCTCGGCCTCCCAAAGTGCTGGGATTATAGGCGTGAGCCACTGTGCCCTGCCTACTTAAATTTTTAAAGCTGATTTTGCAGAACAAAATATTTTCAGCATATGTAGGTATTTTTTTCCTACCTGGCACAACAGAATTTTTCCCTCATCTTTAAAATTCAAAATTTTTGACAAAATATGTTTAGTCATGTTGCTATTTTTTTCTGCAGTACTTGGTAAGCTTTTACAATTGTGCCAACTCAAAATTCTTCAGCTCAAGAATGCTAGACTTTTTTTTCAATATATCTTGGATCATTATTTATTTTCTTTTCTTCTGCTTTCTAATTTTGATTGTTTTTCAAAAGAATACTAATGTCATGCATATATATATATTTTTTTTTAGAACTTAAATTTAATTTTTTAAATTTTTAAATTTTTAAATTTCATAGGTTTTTGGGGGAACAGGTGGTATTGGCTTACATGAGTAAGTTCTTTAGTGGTGATTTGTGAGATTTTGGTGCACCCATCTCTTGAGCAGTATATACTGAGCCCAATTTGTAGTCTTTTATCCCTCACTCCCTTCCCACCCTTTCCTTCTGAGTCCCCAGAGTCCATTGTGTCATTCTTATGCCTCTTCATCCTCATAGCTTAGCTCCCACTTATGAGTGAGAACATATGATGTTTGGTTTTCCATTCTTGAGTTACTTCACTTAGAATAATACTCACCAATCACATCCAGGTTGCTGCAAATGCCATTAATTCATTCATTTTTATGGCTGAGTAGTAGTCCATTGTGTATATATATATATATATATGTGTGTGTGTGTGTGTGTGTGTGTATATATATAGTATATTGTGTGTATATATATATTCCATTGTGTGTATATATGTATACACACACATGCAATAGTATATAGTATTCCATTGTGTGTGTATCTATCTATTTATCTATCTATTTATGTCTCACAGTTTCTTTATCCATTCATTGATTGATGGGAATTTCAGTTGGTTTCACATTTTTGCAATTGTGAATTGTGCTGCTATAAACATCTGTGAGCAAGTATCTTTTTTGTATAATGACTTCTTTTCCTCTGGGTAGATATTCAGTAGTGGAATTGCTGGATCAAATGGCAGTTCTACCTTCAGTTCTTTAAGGAATCTCCACGCTGTTTTCCATAGTAGTTGTACTAGTTTACATTCCCATCAGCAGTGTGATCACTTACACATTTTTTGTTTTCTTTTTTTGTGCATATCTTTAAGTTTCATGGAACGTTTTCATTTTCCCTTTTTTGATTTTGATTTTGAAACATCTAAATCAATAACTCAATTCTGATTTTTAACTTAGTATTGATATTTTTCATTTTATGTACTCTATCCTGCATTCATATACTATATGGTTTATGATTGTCTAATTTTATATGAGATCATTGAAACTTAAATATTAATGTAAATATATTGTTTGTTGGTGCAACTGTTTAGGTTCTTAAAAAGTCTGATTTTTGAGAATCTCATTTTAAAAAATTGGTTGTATTGCTGCATATCTGTTGCTTTTACTGTATTTATTTTCACAAAAGGAAATGTAATTTTCCTTTGTAACAATATTTAATTAGATTTAAATCATTCATGTGGGTTTTTTTCATTCAAAATTTCTACATCATATAGATGCTATTAAATTTTGATTGTAACAGATTTTTTCTATTTAAAAATTTCATAATTTTGGGAAACTGGTAAAATACAGAGATGTAAGTAGTGACATTATTAAGTCAGTCTTGTGTTTTGGAGTTTAAGTCCCATTTATATGTTTACAACAGATTGTGTTTAGATTTCTGCTCTCCCATCTCATTTAGTTTCATGATGTGAAGCTGCCCCGAGAAGGGAGTTTTCAGGGACCAAATAAATAGACAATGAATTATAGCCCTTTAGAATTCAAAAACAAATTCTAGATAAAAGTATATTTTGAAAGTGTAATTGATCAGACATTTTATCCTCCTATCACCCATATCCTGTCCTTGACAGACTAAATAATGTCAGAGGTATACAATATATATTAGAAAATAAAGAAAGATTTAGAAGGACTTTTGCCAAGTAGCTCTTCTCCCCACTCACTAATTTAATGACAGGTTTAGTTCTTAAGCAGTGTGATAGTTTCCAATAACCATTTGAGAACCCCAAAATATATTAGGCCATTCCTCCTTTTCTCTCAGAAAAGCTGAGAGGGAATTTACCCAGCATCACTGTGGCTTCATCAAGTAACTAAATTTCCTGGAGATAATGAAGAAGACACAGAATTGCACTGAGGAAAGAAACAATTATTCTATAGCAATTACAAATTTGTGATGAGGGGACTCTGTAGCATAAAAAGGCCTAGGTCTAAGATAGCAATATGATATACCAGCCCAACTCAGGTGCTTTCAAGTATGATGAGGGCACTATTAGTAATTAAGGTGGCTCAACTGGCATATACTATTCTAATAAAACCAAGATATATGGTTACCATACCGAGACTCCCTAGAAATAGAGACCTAGAGGGAAAACAGAGAATATTTTTATTTTCAATGAGGCAGATTGCCATATCTTTAAGTAAAATGCAATATTTAATAGAACAACTCCTGGCCATAGTTGGATATATGATAGAGACTTGAGTCTTTTGCTACTCAAAGTAAGGTCTTGCCCACCTGCATCAGTGGCTTCTTCACTTCTAAGAAATGAGAACTCTCAAGTTCCATTCCAATCCATTTAATAAGAATTTGCTCTGTAATAATCTGGGGTGATTTAAATACACTCTATTGTTTCAGAGGCACTGGTCAAGACACTATTTCCTTTCTCAATGCCTCAATGTAAACTCTTGCCCCTTATCTTTAACCAGAGGAAGATAACAGAAAGAGCGCAAGTCTCACTCCAAACTGATTGAGTTTACTCAAAGAGGAGAAATTAATCCAGCCTAAATGAAGTCTTAAAATAGTAATTAGGTTAACTCGCAGAAAAATAAATTGGTTTAATTATCTCAGAAAGTTTTATCCTATATTAATAATTTTTGTTATAAGAGCTGACAATAAACTAAGACAATATTCCTACTTTTCTATGGTATAATTCATTATCTTTGTTTCTAGCTCTTTGCCTTATATGTATAGTTGGATCAAATTTAGGCTAGGTAGAAGTGCTACCAGGAACACTTACATAGATCATGATAAATTCTATACCCTTGCTGTTGATCCTTGTTCCTTAGAGTTAGAACTGGACTAGTAAGGATATTTTGGAATGGGTATCTCCTATCAAGCAAGCTGTTTTTAATTACAGGGAATTATTGGTTCATTAGCCTTTTCCTTAACCCAGTAGTAGCTACACAATATCTAGAACAAATTTTTCAAAAGTTCTCCTGCATGGATTTCTCTGTTTCCCTCTGCTTCTGTTTTTGTTTGTTTGTTTGTTTTTTAACTCTGCTTCTTTTGACAATGCCAGGCCTCTTCCCCCTCCAGTTTTATTTGCATTTTTATATTGAGGTCAGACTTGAAAAGAAGGATAGTTAAATGGACTAATAATTCATCCTTATTAGCCAGAAGTTCCCTTCAATTTTTCTTGGGAAGATATTCAAATGAAACAGAAATACTAGTGACTTTTCATGTCTACTTCATCCATACAAAGAACATGAGGAAGACAGGAGCTCATAGAGGATAGATGCAGATTCTGTAAGGTGAAAGGGTACAGAGATATAATGAGCATGCCAAACATACTTTGTCTGAATCATGCTTGTGTTGAGTTATCTCTCCTCTGGCCAACTTAGACTCTAGGAAACTTTTGTGATGATTTTTCCTCTGCATTTATTCATAGAGGCCTTGGTGAACTGCCATAGTGAATCTTAGTGAAACTGAACTTGGATACAACCAGCCACATAAGAACAGTTTTAGGAAAGGTGTCACCGGTTTTTTCTGAGTCAAGAAATATATTTCCTATTAGAGGTATTTTATAGTAATGTTAGGATATGTTTTGTTTCATCAGGGTACAAGGTGTTGTTCAAATACAAAAGGCTGACTTAAAATGAACCACACGCTATGTAATGTATTTTGATGCTCCATTAGAAAGGCCTGGCTGGGTCGGGTGCAATGGCTCATGCCTGTAATCCCAGCACTTTGGGAGGCTGAGGCAGGCGGATCACAAGGTCGGGAGTTTGAGACCAGCCTGACCAACATGGTGAAACCCTGTCTCTACTAAAAATACAAAAATTGGCCGGGAGTGGTGGCAGGCTCCTGTAGTCCCAGCTAATCAGGAGGCTGAGGCAGGAGAATGGCGTGAACCAGGGAGGCAGAGGTTGCAGTGAGCCGAGATTGCACCACTGCATTCCAGCCTGGGCGACAGAATGAGACTCTGTCTCAAAAAAAAAAAGAAAGGCCTGTCTGATGGTGTCGAGAAATCTAATATCACTGAAAGAGCATGCTTGCAGGTATTGTAAGTTTGGATATTAAGTGCTAAGAACACTTCAGTTTAATGAGTGAAGAAATTATCTTGTCACTAAGAGGATACTTTAAGCCAATAACTACGGAACGATACAGTTTTGAGTGAAAATGATTATTTCCCTTGAGAAAAATAAAAACAGAACATTTAAGAATATAACTCACATTCGCCAGGCGTGGTGGCTCACGCCTGTATTCCCAGCACTTTGGGAGGCTGAGGCTGGTGGATCACAAGGTCAGGAGTTCGAGACCAGCCTGACCAACATGGTGAAACCCTGTCTCTACTAAAAATACAAAAATTAGCCGGGCGTGGTGGTGCATACCTGTAATCCCAGCTACTCAGGAGGCTGAGGCAGGAGAATCGCTTGAGGCTGAGGCAGGAGAATCGCTTGAACCCAGGAGGCGGAGGTTGCAGTCAGCAGAGATCGCGCCACTGCACTCTAGCCTGGGTGACAGAGTGAGACTCTGTCTCAAAAAAAAAAAAAAAAGAACATAACCTACATTAGATCTTTTTTCAAATCACGCACGGATTTTTAAATATTTCTCCAAAGTAGTCGACAATTTACTTTTTATGAAGTTATAACACAGGTCATTAGATTAACCATCATTTCTGCCAACATGTTCATTCAACAAACAGGATCTAACTTTTTCATGTCTAACCTAGAGAAATTATGTGCTTTTTTGGAACTTTTTAAAATGAAAAATTAGTTAGGGGTTGCCTGAGGTTTAATTCCTTTGGATATAACAATTCATAGGGATGAAAACTGTACCTATGACTCACAAGAGTCTATGTTTCTAAGATTATAACTATTTCCTGTCATGTGCCATCTTGTGGGATGTAATATCAACAAAAGATATAAAAATCTGGGTATAAATGTAACTGCTAAAGGAGAGGGGGTGGTTACAAATTGGTTGTACTTTAGCAACTTGATGCTCAGCTTCAGCAAGGGCTACCTTTATAAGACAATTCTCACTGCTGTGCACCAAAGAGCAAGGAGCTGTATCTGGGGACAGCTGAAAAAATTTGCCAATATGAATATAAGTTCCTTTGCTTATATTATTAGGTAATACAAAATATTTTTGTTATAACAAGGGGTACTATTATTGGCATGTGACTTACTCACTTTTGAAATCTCAAAAGGCAGCAGGGATTTCAGAAGAGGTGTGGACCCACATGTAGAATGTTGTCTTAATATAGGTTCCTGGGTTTCTAGCTACCCAAGACACGACAATTTAATTCAATAGCGTTTTGTAGTCTGCTCAGGCTGCCATAACAAAATAACACAGACTGGATGGCTTAAACAATAAAAAAATAATTTTGTCACTGTTCTGGAAGCTAGAAGTTCAAAATTAAGGAGGCATCTGATTTGGTTTTGGTGAGGCTTCTCTTCCTGCTGTGGAGATGGCTGCCTTCTCACTGTGTCTTTATGTGACCTCTTTTCTGTGCATACACATAGAAATATCTCAGTACCTTCTTATTCATATATAGACACCAGTTTTTATAAATTTAGGGCCCTAAAATTATGGCCTCATTTAAACTTAAATGTATCTTTATAAACCCCATCTCTAATTACATTAGCATTGGGAGTTAGGACTTCAACATAAGAAGCTCTCAGTATCCTCTTATTCCCATATAGACACCAATTTTATAAATTTGGGGCCCCAAATTATGGCCTCATTTAAACTTAAATATATCTTTATAAGCCTCATCTTTAAATACATTAACATTGGGAGTTAGGACTTCAACATAAGAAGCTTAGCAGGACACAATTTAGTCCACAACAGAGACATATAGAATATTCCTTTCAGATGGTGAGAATGGAATTAATGGAGACATGAAGACATAAAAAGAAAGTAGTGTACATTGTTTATGCAAGTGGTAAGCTTCAGAGAAAGACAAAAGCCATGGAACACAAATTACCTGTATTAGACATAAAAATTAGACAAAGAAGTACACACAAGGGACTTTCAGACAGACTGCATGTACATTAATTGAGAGTACAAATAAAAGAGCCAGAATTGAGTTGGGTAAAAGTAATTGCATGAAGCAGAGGTTTCAGATGTTGAAAGAAATGAAGGTAGAGTTTAGAAGTGTCCTAAGTTTCACTTACCTAAATATCCCTGTAGAAATGGCTATAGAGATAACTTATTTTAAATATATTTTTGAAAGAGTTCTTAAAGTTGTTTTTAAAAAATGCCTATATCAGAGACTACATAAGACAAGGGTGAGCATTATGTAATCCAGAAACATCCCACTAAGGTTGGATGGCATTTCCATTAAATGGCTATCTAGTCTCAGGAAAATAATCTTTATTTTTGAGACTCAGTTTACTTATCTGTAGAATGAAGATAAATATGGTGTCTAGCTCAGAGAATTTCTGAAAACAAATGATTTAATACATCTAAAATGCTTAGAAAAATTCTTGACATCTAGAAACCTTCAAATGATTGAAAGTATTAACTATTATATTGATTGCATGTGATTAGCTTTAATTGTAACTAATATTTAAAGCTAATATTCAAATAGTACTAAATGATATTTTATTAAAGGGAAGAGGAAAGAAAATACTGGTATTTTTTGTAGGGCTTTTAATTTTAGATCTGTTTTTTTCACAATCTTACAAAAAGGTGACATTTGAACAGAAAGTGTAAGGAATAAGGAACAAGTCTATACATACCTAGAGGAAGACTATTCCAAGCAGAAGAAATAGTAGGTAGAAAAACTTGAGGGCAGCACGCTTTCGGTGAACTTGAGGAGTAGAATAAACCAGGCAGATGGTGATGAAAGATAAGGTCTGGAAGATGAGCAAGATCGTGTTCAGTCTTTCAGTTCAGGACAGAAAGGTACAATTTTATTCTTACTGTGAATGGAAGCCATTGGAAGATTGGGGAAAGAACACAATACATTAAAAAAGATACTTTGAGCCATTGTGTGGAAGACATAGTGTGATGGGAAATCATTTTAGTAGGAAGGGCAGCTATTGAGTAAGCTAGAGAAAAATGATGAATTAGAGTGGAACAATAAAAGTAGTGATGAGTGTTTCCTATAGGTTAAAAAAAATGAATGCTGAAGAGAAAAGAAAATCCCAAATTAACTCATTATTCAGAATTATTATGTTTTAAAGTAAGAGAGTTTTGATTATCTTTATATTGCGTGTTCTATGACATCACAGCTCTTAGAGTGGTTGGGATATTTCATGTGGGGAGGATTCATAGAAGATGAGAATTGTAAATAGCCATCCTATAATTTAAAATTCATTTTACGAAAATATTGAAACCAAACATGTTTGGGCAGGGTACCAATGTGGCTTCACCTGCTGTACATAAAATAGTGCTGAGAAGCCATAATAGAAAAATTGGTGAAATGCAAAAAAATCCCTTTGACCAAAGAACCATGGTAGCAAGAATAATTACCCTCCAAAGATATCTCTCTCTTAATCCCTGCAACCTTGTGTAAACATATGAAGCTATATGACACAGGGAATTAAGATAGTGAATAGAATTCAGATTCGCTAATACATTGGCATTAAATTGGTAGATGATCTTGGTTTACCCAGTTGGGCCCAATGTAATTTCATGTTCCACAAATGTGGAAAAAGAAGGTAAAATACACTATGTCAGATTAATGTGATATGAGAAACTGTTGATGAGAGTAATGCAACTGGCCCTTGCTCGCTTTGAAGATGAAAGGGGGACACAAACCAAGAATGGAAGGTGGTTGTCCATAAGCTGGCAAAACAAGAATTTGGATTATCCCCTAGAGCCTCCAGAAAGGTTAGTAACTCTGGTAATAATGTGATGTCGGCCTAGTGAGACCCATTTTGGACATGTGAATTATAAGGTAATAAATTTGTGTTGGTATAAGCCATTAAATTTGTGGCACTTTGTTTCCAAAGTAATGGAAAATATATACAATTAATAAAATATGTTTATATTAGGGGAAGCTGAGTGAAAGGTATATGAAAACTTTGTAATATCCTGTGACTTTTCTGCAAACCTGACATTATTCCAACAGAAAAGATTTGAAAAAAAAAAATTCTCTAAACATTTCAAGCTGCATCTTTCTAAAATTGACCATATAATCAGTTCCCTAACCTCTGCTTTCTATATTAACTCTCAATTAGTTTTACTCTCATGCATTCAATTAAAACAAATCTGGAACGTCAATATCATCCTGGATGTATTCAATATCTCCTAAAGAACACATCCTAACATGATTATTCCAGAAAGTAATGTATCAATTATTTTCCCCATTCTTACTCAACTTTGTGACTATTACTAGAGACCCCTAACCCATTTACTTGCTTTTAATACCTCTGCACATCTCTCTGAGTTCTCTTAATAGTGATAGTGTTGTCCCTTTAATACAAACAACTATTCATGATATTCCATAACAATCTATAATGATACTCTACTACCCATAGCAATATACCCTTTCAGAAGCTCATACTTTCTCTCCATTTTTTTCCCCTTTCTCTTTTCTATCCATAAGGCTCCAGGCACAGAGAACTTCTCTATTTTCTTTGAACGTGCTATACTATTGACACATAAATTTTAGCATGTATTTTTTACATCTTTCTAACGTATTTCACCACTTTTTCATTGTTTCATAAGTCATAATGGTTATAATAATTACAATGAAAAATTGACCTCTCCATGATCTTTTATGGATTCCTTTTCTGTAACCTTACACAATAAGATCAGTTGAGTTACTCACAGGTAAGCAAATTGGTGCATAGTTCTATTGCAGCACATGTCACATTGCATTTAATTGTTGGAAGTGTATACTCTCCATCCATCTCTATATTCTTCAAAGCAGAGACCATGTCTTATTTGTCATTCTGTCTCCAGTAGCTACAAATAGACTCCATTATCAGCTGTGTGTAGGATTAAAAATTGTCCAGAAGGAGACAAATTAAAAGCTTGTTACAAATGGAGTCTGTTTGTTGTTCTACACATATTACAGTTTCATCACTTGCATCAACTACTCTTTAGAATATGACTGCATGATTCCACAGTTTACTAATCTTAGACACAGCACCTGAAACTTAGAATAGATGTGTCTTTGTTATATTAATTCCTAGTATCCCCCAAGTCTCAGAGATATTTGAACTAAGGGCAAGAGTTCCAATGATGTGCCCAGCAACTTTCCCCTAGCTGGTATTCAAGACTTAAGTGGTATTTATCATTCTATCAGGACCCATCTGAACACATTGAAGCTAATGGGAGGCTCGTTCAACTTAACAGGATACACGTTTGCTTAACAGAAGGCACATCAACTTAACACAATACATCTGTAATATATTTGACTTCCATACACCTTTTGATGCCTACCCTTTGTTAATTCCAACTGCAGAGGCTAATGCCCCTGTAGTGGTGTAGAACAGTAATGAGTCAAGTGAAAGCAATGGGAATTGAAAGGCAGGAACTGATTAAGTTGATGTTGGTGGTATAATTGAGGAGAAAACTGAATGTGAACAATGTGAGTAATGAGATTATTCGAGACTCCCAGCCTGAATGGATGAGAGGATATTACCATCATTGCCAAAGAATATCAGTCATCAATGTATCCAAATGTTATTTGGCTCTGTCTTTTGTTGTACTCAAACTCTACTTTGTGCTAATATATTTTTAAAAACCCTGTGAGATACTAAAAACTGAATAAATACTATAAGATTTCTAATTTTCTTGTGAATTAGATGAGGTGTAATGAGGCAACAAATATACTGAAAACAACAATGCATGCAAGGAGAGAAAAGTTGGATTTAATTTTGCCTTTCAATTACCATCTGCATAATCTGAGGAAAGTACCTTTGCTGAGACTAATTTTTTTAGGTATATCTTTAAATACAACAAATTTATTGTTTTATGTAAGGACTAATGTGTATATAAATATCAAAAATATGAATTTATATATACAATGTATATAGCAGATAGCCGAGATAAATGTGGACAGCGTGAGAGAGCTGCTGAGAGAGCTGCTGAATAAAGCCATATTTTATATATTAAAATAAACTCTAAATTCCATACTTTATACATTAAATATTCCATATATATATTATATATTCCATACTTTATATATTAAAATAAACTCTAAATTCCAACAATCTATACAATATTTGGAATTACTGTTATTGAAGACATTTAAAAACTATTGTATATCTTCCTTTCTTCTTGCACTCAGAAGACTCTTAAAAATTGTTTACATATTGGTTTTCTTTGCCTTTTGACTCAAGCAATTAAGAATTTTAATGCACAAAATATAAAATAGAAACTTTATTCACTGTTAGGCTCACGACTATGCGAAATGTCAGGTTCAGGGTCAGGCTGTAGCCCCAGCTGAGGTCCGAAGGGAGTGGGTGGATGGGCAGATAGCCGAAAGAACACTTGGGAGGCCGTAGGCAGGTGGAATATGGCTTTATTCAGCAGCTCTGTCATTAGCAACTCTCTAACACTGTCTGCATTTATCTCGGCTATCTGCTCTGGCTCTATGGCTCCTCTCAGCAGCCAGTTCTGTGGCTCTTGCTGCCCCCACACTTGCAGCTGCACTCCCTGACCTGCAAGGCCAACTACAGGGTCAGCAGCTTAACTCTCCCTCTGGGCACAAGCCAGTTCCTGGCTCCCCCCTGCCCACCTTCAAGGCGACCAGCTCTACAGGGCTAAGCAGCATTACTCTCTCTCTGGACACCAGTGAGAACTGAGCCTATACAGTGTCAGGGCAGTTATACCTTTTCAAACAATAGTGGCTGAGAGCCAAGTATAAGTTTACACAAAACAGGTTATATAACAAGTGGAGTCTGCGCCTGAACCCTAAACTTGCTGAGTCATCCTGGCCTGGATATTTACCTCGACCTCTTCCTTGACCAAAGCACAACCGTGTAGCTTACATTCCACCCCCTAGGCTGAGGGAGACATAGGTTTTGGGCACACAGGCCCAATACACAAGTTTGGCACATAGGCTCTGGACACACATGTCCAACACATAAGCTTTGGGCACACGGGCTCAATACATACACATAGGCTTGACACATAAGCCTAACATATAGCCTTTGGGTGCACAGGTCTGATACATACACATAGGCTTAACACATAAGCCTGGCCTGATACATACACATAAGCCTGGCGTGATACATACACACACACAGGCCAGATACATAGGTATAGGCTTGACACAGGCCTTATACATAGGTTCTGTGCACACAGGCCTGTGACATACATTAGCTTCAATAAAGCGCCCAGCAGTCAGTGCAGATTACCATATTGGTGCAGATTACCATATTGGTGCAGATTACCTCTTTGGTGATTACCATTTACACTGCCCTGAGTTTAGCTTATTAGCTCCTCTGTCTACACCTGGTTTCAAACCATATGGTGTCAGTATTAAGTTGAACTGCAACAGCAGTCCAGACAGCAGTAGCATTCTGGCTAGACCCATTTGTGTACCATGCCCCATTAGGAAAGGGGGGATGCTCTTCCTTAAATGGTGATGGCTCAGGCTCTAGGGGTGCCTCAGGCCTCATGGCGTTAGGCCCCATGGCCTTATCTTGCATTAGGACTACAGGTCCCAAGCCCTCTTATAACTCTGCTGCTATGGGACTTGTACTCAGCGTACTCCACTGTTCTAAATAGGCACCCCACTTTGCAAGGTGGATGTCTGTGTCTTTCCACTCTGGGGGGTCATTACTCACGAATGGCCCACCCCAGTATTGGGCAAGTCAGCTGCAGGATGACTGTAACTCATCCTGTCACACTCTTGTGAGGCTGAAGGGCAGCATACACAGTTACTAACTGCTTCTTTCTTAATAAACACAGGAGCTCAGCTCCCTTTCACAGTTGGGACTAAAAGCAGGCTATTCAGCAGGCACAAGCCCAGGGGTGCCCATTTAAACTAGATGTGCGTGTGACCACAGATGGTTTTGGCTAGGGCCTATAGTGGTACATGGAGCACTTGGAATTTCCAGGAGGCTTTTAGTCTCACAAGAGCATGGCAGGATGAGTTACAGTCATCTCCACCCCCAACCTCCACCCTCTGATAGGCCCCAATATCTGTGGTTCCTCTCTATGTATCCATGTGTTCCATTATTTAGCTCCCACTTATAAGTGAGAACATGTGGTATTTTGTTTTCTGTTTCTGTGTTAGTTTGCAAAAGGAGATGGCCTCCAGCTCCATTCATGTTTCTGCAAAGGACATAATCTTGTTCTTTTTTATGGCTGCATAGTATTCCATGGTGTATATGTACCACATTTTCTTTATTCAGTCTATCATTGATGCTCATTTAGATTGATTCCATGTCTTTGCTCTTGTGAATAGTGTTTCAATGAACATACATGTTTATATTCCTTTCCATATATATGAAATAATGAGATGCTGGGTCAAATGGTAGCTCTGTCTTTAGATCTTTGAGGAATCGCCCCACTCTCTTCCATGATGGCTAAATTCATTTACACTCCCACCAACAGTGTATAAGTGTTCCTTTTTCAGCTGTCTCAACTAACCCCATCTCTACTAAAAATACAAAAATTAGCCAGGCATGGTGGCAGGCTCCTCTAATCCCAGCTACTCAGGAGGCTGAGGAAGGAGAATTTCTTGAACCCAGGAGGTGAAGGCTGCAGTGAGCCGAGATCACACCACTGCACTCCAGCCTGGATGACAGAGGAAGACTCTGCCTTGAAAAAAAAAAAAGAAACAGTGTTCCCTTTTCTCCACAACTTCACCAGCATCTGTTATTTTTTGACTTTTTATTAATAGCCAATCTGGCTTTTCTAATATCCAGCATCTTTAAGGAACTTACACAAATTTACAAGAAAAATAACAACCCAATAAAAACAGTGAGCAAAGGACATGAACAGACACTTTTCAGAAGAAGACATACATATGGCCAACAATCACATGAAGAAAAGCTCAACATCACTGATTATTACAGAAAAGTAAATCAAAACCACAATGAGATACCATCTCACAACAGTCAGTGTGGCTCTTACCTTATTTTTCCTAAAAATTATGGCTTTGTTATGCCTAATCTACCTTCTTTAGTGGTAGATATGTGAATATGTGGGGAAAGGGTAGATATGACGTCTCAATTACACAATTTCCAGAAAAAAACTGCACTCATCAACTGCCTGTCTTCTCTGTTCAGATTTTTGTGCAATGAAAATGGTGGTCATTGCTCAGATTAAGAACTCCATCCTCTGTCTTATAAGTCTGTCTTTGGATTTGACTCTTTAATATACAACTGTGACTGGATCTTGACTTTTTTATTTCTATTCTTATCTTCCCTCTATTTCTAATATAACTGAAAGTGGTGAATGGCTGACCATGTCTAGAAATAAACAATGTTCATAATGATAACAAATAACAACATCACTCTTCAAGCCAATTGCATTTAAGATATATCCATTTAGAGGTGTCCTTTTTAAGGTTTAGATCATTTCACCAGCTGTTCTGAGGCAGATTTCATAAATTTCTTTAAAATAAAATGGTTAAAATTATTTTAAAATGAAGCAGAGGAGAATTCCAAATCTGGACAATAGCCAATTCTAAAATAATAGAGAATTCACTCACTTTTTGCAATCATATTTGTTTTATTAATTAGTATATAAAGTTTATATATATATACACACATATATATACACACATATATATATACACACATATATATACACACATATATACACATATATATATTTACACATATATATATATGGAAGAGGGGAACAAATAAATGACTTTGCTTCACAGTTTGACCATAAAGATGCTTAATGACCATATTCTAATAGGACTACAGTAACCTTAATGCCCACATTTAATCTAATATTACATAAGGTTAGTGAATAATATATAACGTGATTTATTTTGATTGTGAGGAAGTTAACTTGTAGTAGTACATGAGCCTTACATTTTTTGCATTTTTCTTCCTTTCTAAAATTATTTTATTGATAGATAATTATAGATTTGATATTTTGATACATGCATACAATATATAATTATCAAGTCATGGTATGTAGGATATCCATCTCTTCTAACACTGAACATTTTCTGTGTTGGGAACATTTCAGATTTTTTATTCTAACTATTTTGAAACATACAATCAATTTTTGTGACTATAGTCACTCTAATGTGATACCAAACACTAGAACTTATTCTTTCTACTTAACTATCTGTTTTTAATCAACTTCTTTTCATCCCCTACCTCCTTTTTCAGATTCTGATAACTATCTTTCTCCTTCATGAGATTAACTCTTTTAGCTCTTGCATATGAGTGAGACATTGCAGCATTTATTTTTCTGTACCTGACTTATTTCACTTGATGACTTCCAGTTCCATCCATGTTGCTGCAAATGACAGAATCATTTTTATGGGTAAATAGTGTTTCATTGTGTAGATATACCATATTTTTAATTTATTCATCCATGGATGGACATTTACATTGAATCCATATTTTGGCTATTGTGAATAGTGCTGCAATAAACATAAGGGTATTGGTATCCCTTTGATATACTGAATCCTTTTTTTTTTCAAATAAGTACCTCATAGTGACATTGCTGAATTGTATGGTAGTTCTATTTTTTTGTGTCCTTTGGATGATAGCTATTTTAATTGGGGTGAGATGGTATCTCATTTTGGTTTTGATTTGTATTTACCTGATGATTAGTGCTGTTGACCATTTTTAAATATACCTCTTGGTAATCTGTATGTCATCTTTTGAGAAATCTATTCAGACCATTTGCCCACTTTCTAATAGAATCACTTGAATTTCTATTGTTGCTGAGTTGTATGAGTTCTTTGTATATTCTGGATATTAGTTTCTTGTCAGACAAATGAGCAGTTTGCAAATATTTTTTCACATTCAACAGGTTGTTTCTTCACTTTGTTGATTGTTTTCTATGTTGTGCAGAAATGTTTTAGTTTACTATTGTCTCGTTTGTATATTCCTATTTTTGTTGCCTGTGCTTTTGAAGATTTAGCCATAAAATCTTTACCTTGTCCTGAAGTGTTTTCCTTGTCTTTTCTTCTAGTAGAAGGTCTAGGTCTCATGTTTAAATTTTTTATCCATTTGAGCTGATTTTTATATATTGGGAGAGGTGACTAGTTTCACCCTTCTGCATATGGATATCTAATTTTCCCAGCACTATTTTTGAAGAGGATGTCCTTTGAGCAATGTATGTTCTTGACAGATTTGTTAAAAATTATTTGGCTATAAATACATGGATTTAGGAATTGAGGGGGAAAATGGCAGATAAAAGGCAGGACTAATTTGCAGCTCCCACTTGGTTGGAAAAAATGGCATGTAGAGACACATTATGAACTTTTGCTCCAAGAACTACCACAGAAACATACCAAGAAAAAGAAAAGAATTCACAGACCCTTTGAAAGAATGGTTTGCCACTGCAAACTCGATGAGATAGCCAATAATCTGTGAGCACCCAAAGTGTGAGAGGAGGCACGTCCTCCTCTGAACATACATCCTCACTGAGGAACCTCAAAATCCATGTCACAGAAAAGGAGTTAACCTTACTTAGAGCTGAAATGAATTTAGAGAGCTGAGCAAAATATAAAAGTAAAAGAAGCAGTAAAAAGAGCCCCATAGGCACTTCCAGTCCCCAAGGAAACTATTTTATCTCATAGTGGTCCTTGGGGAGGGCTGCCATCAGAATTGGGAAAAGACCGCAGGGAGAAAGAAACTTCCAGCTGAGATTTGCAATAATTTTGATCAAGCACAAATTTTCCTGGGCAGAATCTGGGGGTAAGGGGAGGCAAACGAGAGGTGCAGATATGAGCACAGAAGCTGAGGCAGGTGAGGAGGGGCAAGGCCTGAAAGCCTTGCTTACTTTCTCATCAGGGAAGCTTGTAGCCTGAGGCAAGATCTCAGCCCAGCTCACAGTCTTCCTGAATGTAAATTTGGTGCTGTTGGTGGGGCGTGGTGGGAGTGAGACTGGCCTTGCTGGCTGTGTGGGAGTTGGGTGAGGCCTGTCACTGCCAGCTTTTCCTCACTTCCCTGGCACCCTGTATGACACAGAAGCAGCATCCACAACCCCCCTGGGAACATAACTCCATTGGCCTGAGAACCTCACCTTCATCCTGCACAGCAGTCACAACAAGCCTTGCCCAAGAAGAGTCTGAGCTCAGACATGCATAATCTTGTCCCTGCCTGCTGGTCTTTCTTTACCCATCTTGGTAGCCAAAGAAAAAAACACTTAATCTCTTGGGAGCTCTGTGGCCCCAGCCATCACCTGAGAAAACCGAATACTTATCCAGGTGACCTTAGGGTAAGCTTGTATCACCCCTATACTACCGCAACTGATACTCTCTTTAAAGCACCACCTCCTGGCTGGAGGCCAACCAACTTAAGCCATTACAGCAACTCATAAGAGAACAACCCTGCTTCAAGAAAGGAGAAAATACCAGCTAATTCCGCCACCTGTGACATCCTGGATAACCAGAGGTTCTGAGTCTGTTCACATGACAACTTTACTGCTAGTACAATTAGCATTCAAGAAAACCAGTACGCTAAACAAAACTACAACCAAGGACCCTCACAGAGTCCACTTCAGTCCCCTGCCACCTTCACCAGAATAGGTGCTGGTATCCCTGGCTGAGAGACCTGAAGACAGATTCACAACACAGGACTCTTTGCAGACACTCCTCAGTACTAGCCCAGAGCCTGCTAGCTCTGCTGGGTGGCTAGACTGGAAGAGCAATAAGAATCACTGCAGTCTAGCTCTCAGGAAGCCCCCATCCCTATGGGTAGGGAGAGAGCACCACATTAAGCAGGTACCCCATGAGACAATCTGAACAGCAGCCATTGGACCCCAGATCTTCCCTCTGACATAATCTATCCAATTGAGAAGAAACTAGAAAAACAATTCTGGTGATATGAGAAAACAAGATTATTTAACACCCCCAAGATCACACTAGTTCACTAGCAATAGATCCAAACCAAGAGGAAATCTCTGAATTGCCAGAAAAAGAATTCAGAAGGTCAATTATTAAGCTACTCAAAGAGGCACCAGAGAAAGGTGAAAAACAACTTAAATAAATTAAAAAAAAAAAAAAAAAAAAACAGAATATGGACAAAAAATCTCCAGAGAAACAATCACAACTTCTGGAAATGAAAGACACACTTACAGAAATGCAAAGTACACTGGAAAGTTTCAACAATACAATCAGACAAGTAGAAGAAAGAACTTCAGAGCTCAAAGACAAGGCTTTTAAATTAACCCAATCCAACAAAGACAAAGGAAAAAGAATTTAAAAAATGAAAAAAGCCTCCAAGAAGTTTGGAATTATGTTATATGACCAAACCCAAAAACAATTAGTGCTCTCGGGGTAGAAGATAAATCTAAAAGTTCGGAAAACTTATTGTATAAAATAATCAAAGAACACTTCCATGCCTTGCTAGAGAACTAGACATTCAAACATAAGAAGCACAAAGAACACCCAGGGAATTTAACCACAAAAGGATCATCACCTAGGCAGGTAGTCATCATGTTATCTTAAGGCAAGATGAAGGAAAGAATCTTAAGAGCTGTGAGGCTCTTAAACTGTGAGCTTAAGAGCTGTGAGCTGTGAGGCAAAAGCATCAGGTAACCTATAAAGGAAAACCTATCACATTAACAGCAGATTTCTCAAACCCTACAAGCTAGAAGAGATTGGAGTCCTATCTTTAGCTTCCTTAAACAAAACAATTATTAGCCAAGAATTTCGTATGTAGCAAAACTAAGTTTCATAAATAAAGGAAAGATACAATCTTTTTCAGACAAATTAATGCTGAGAGAATTTACCACTACCAAGACAGCACTATAAGAACTGCTAAAAAGAGTTTCAAATCTTAAAATAAAACCTCAAAATACACCAAAATAGAACCCCCTTAAAGCATAAATCTCACAGGGCCTATAAAACAATAACACAACAAATAAAACAAAAACACATGCAAGGTATTCAGGCAACAACTAACATGATGAATAGAATTACTAGTAGCTCACATCTCAATACTAATGTTGAATGTAAATGGCCGGAATACTACACTTAAAAGATACAGAATGTCAGAAAGGATAAGAATTCACCAACCCTGTATCTGGTGTCTTTAAGTGACTCATCTAACA
This sequence comes from Gorilla gorilla gorilla, assembly GCF_029281585.2. Lineage (NCBI taxonomy): Eukaryota > Metazoa > Chordata > Mammalia > Primates > Hominidae > Gorilla > Gorilla gorilla. The sequence continues at coordinate 99,129,265 of NC_073238.2, read as the reverse complement.
CATAAGAACTCACAATAACTTAAGATAAAGGGGTGAAAAAGGTATTCCATGCAAAGCGGACACCAAAAGCCAGCAGGATTAGCTATTTAGATATCAGACAAAATGGACTTTTAAGCAACAACAGTTACAAAAGACAAAGAGGAACATTATATAATGATAAAAGGACTATACAAACAGGAAAATATCAAAATTCTAAATATATATGCACCTACTGGAGCTCCCAAATTTATAAAGCTAATGCTACTAGACCTAAGAAATGAGACAGACAGCAAAACAATAATATTAGGGGACTTTAATACTCCACTGTCAACACTGGACAGATCAAGACAGAAAGTCAGCAAAGAAACCATGGACTTAAAATATACTCTAGAACAAATGTAATGAGCAGATACTTACAGAAAATTCTACCCAAAAAATGCAGAATATACATTCTAGTATGAACAGAGAACATTCTCCAAGATAGACCATATGATAGTTCACAAAACAAGTCTCAATAAATATTAAAAAATTGAAATAATATCAAGTACTCTCTCAGTACACAGTGGAATAAAATTGGAAATCAACTCCAAAAGGAACTCTCAAAACCATACAAATACATGGAAATTAAATAATTTGCTTCCGAATGAGAATTGGGTCAACAAGGAAATCAAGTTGGAAATTTAAAAATTCTATGAACTGAATAATAGTGACACAACTTATCAAACTCTCTGAGGTACAGCAAAAGTGATGCTAAGAGGAAAGTTCCTAGCATTAAAAGCCTACATCATAAAGTGTAAAAAAACAAAAATAAATAATCTAAGCTTATACCTAAAGGAACTAAAAAAACAAGAACAAACCAAACCCAAACCCAGCAGAACGCAAGAAATAACAAAGATCAGAGCAGAACTAAATGAAACGGAAACAACCAAAAAAAAATACAAAAGATAAATGAAGCAAAAAGCTGGTTCTTTGAAAAGACAAACGAACTGATAGACCATTAGTGAGATTAACCAAGAAAAGAAGAGAGAAGATCCAAATAAGCTCAATTAGAAATGAAACGGGAGGCCGATTACAACTATAATCCCAGCACATTGGAAGGCAAAGGCGGGCAGATCCCTTGAGGTCAGGAGTTTGAGACCAGCCTGGCCAACGTGGTGAAACCCTATTTCTACTAAAAATACAAAAATTAGTCAGGTATGGTGTCATGCACCTGTAATCCTAGCTACTTGGCAGGCTGAGAAACAAGAATCGCTTGAACCTGAGAGGTGGAAGTTGCAGTGAGCTGAGATTGTTCCACTGCACTCCAGCCTGGGCTACAGAGTAAAACTGTGTCTTAAAAAAAAAAAAAAAGGGCCAGGTGCGGTGGCTCACCCCTGTAATCCTAGCACTTTGGGAGGCCGAGTCACGTGGATCACGAGGTCAGGAGTTTGAGAGCAGCCTGGCCGCATAGTAAAACGCTGTATCTACTAAAAATACAAAAATTAGCCTCGCATGGTGGCACACACCTGTAGTCCTAGCTACTCAGGAGGCTGAGGCAGGAGAATCACTTGAACCCGGGAAGCGGAGGTTGCAGTGAGCCGAGATCATGCCACTGCACTCCAACCTGTGTGACAGAGTGAGGCTCTGTCTAAAAAAAGAGAGAGAGGAAAAAAAATGAAATGGGAGATATTACAAATGATACAACAGAAGTACAAAAGATAATAAGAAAATTCAAGGCTAATGTGAACACCTTTATATGCACAAACTAGAAAACATAGAGGAGATAGATAAATTCCTGGATATACACAACTCTCCTAGATTAAACCAAGAAGAAATAGAAACTCTGAACAGACCAATAAATGTGAGATTAAAATGGTAATAAAAAACTTGCTAACAAAAAAAAAAAAGTCCAGGACCAGATAGATTCACAGCTGAATTCTATCACATATTCAAAGAAGAATTGGTACCAATCCTATTGAACTATTCCAAAAGGTAGAGAAAGAGGACCTCCTTTCTAAATCATTCTATGAAGCAGTATCACCCCAACATGAAAACCAGGAAAGGACATAACAAAAAAAGAAAACAACAGATTGATATCCCTGGTGAACATAGATGCTAAAATCCTTAACAAAACACTAGATAACTGAATCCAACAACATATCAAAAAGATAATCCACCATGATCAAGTGGGTTTCATTCCAGGGATGCAGGGGTGGTTTAACATACGCAAGTCAATAAATGTGATAAACAAAAATCACATGATAATCCAAATAGATGCATAAAAAGTATTTGACAAAATCCAGCATTGCTTTATGATTAAAACCCTCAGCAAAACTGGCATATAATGGACATATATCAAGCTAATAAAAGCCATCTATGACAAACCCACAGCCAACATTATCCTGAGTAGGGAAAAGTTGAAAGCATTCCTCTTCAGAACTGGAAGAAAACAAAGATTTCCACTTTCACCATGTCTGTTCAACATAGTACTGGAAGTCCTAGCCAGAGCAAATCAGACAAGAGAAATAAATGTAGGGCATACAAATTTGGTAAAGAGAAAGTCAAACTCTCACTGTTCACTGTTATGATTGTAAGCGCAGAAAACCCTAAAGATTCATTCAAAAAGCTCCCAAATCAGATAAATAAATTCATAATGCTTCAAAATACAAAGTCAATATACACAAATCAGTAGCTTGGCTACACACCAAGAGTGACCAGAGAATCAAATCAAGAACTCAACCTCGTTTACAATAGCTGGAAAAAAAAAAAAAAGAAATATACCTAACCAAGGAGGTGAAAGACTTCTGCAAAGAAAACTACAAAACACTGCTGAAAGAAATCATAGATGACACAAAAAAATGGAAAAACATCCCATGCTCCTGGATGGGTAGAATTAATATTGTGAAAATGACTATACTGCCAAAAGCAATCTATAAATTTAATACAATTCCCATCAAAATACCACTATCATTCTTCATGGAAGTAGAAAAAACAATGCTAAAATTCATATGGAACAAAAAAAGAGCCCGGATAGCCAAGGCAAAACTAAGCAAAAAGAACAAATCTGGAGGCATCACATTACCCAACTTCAAACTATACTTTAAGTTTATAGTCACAAAAAGAGTGGGATCCAGCAATCCCACTCTTGAGTATCTCCCCAGAGGGAAAGAAGCCATTATATGAAAAAGACACTTGTGCACATATGTTTATAGCTGCATAATTCGCAATTGCAAAAATATGGAACCAGTCCAAATACCCATAAATCAATGATGGGATAAAGAAAATTCTCTCTCTCTCTCTCTCTCTCTCTCTCTCTCTATATATATATATATATATATATATATATATATACACATAAAATCATGACTGTTATGAAATCATAACATTCTTCACAGCAACCTGAATTCAATTGGAGACTATTATACTAAGTGAAGTAACTCAGGAATGAAAAACCAAACATTGTATGTTGTCACCTATAAGTGGGAGCTAAGCTCTGAGGATGCAAAGGCATGAGAATTATACAATAGACTTTGGGGTCTTGTGAGGAAGTGTGGGAGGGGAGTGATGGATAAAAGACTACACATTGGGTACAGTGTGTGCTGCTCAGGTGATGGGTGCACCAAAATCTCAGAAATCATCAATAAACAACTTATTCATGTAACCAAACACCACCTGTTTCCCCAAAACCCATAGAAATAAAATACATACATACATACATACATACATACATACATACATACATACATGGATGTACTTCTGGATTCTGTATTCTGTTCCATTCATGTAGTTGTCTGTTTTTATGCCAATACTATACTGTTTTGGTTACCCTAGGTTAAGAACATGAGTCGAAGTCAGGTAGTGTGGTACATCCAGCTTTTTTTCTTTTGCTCAGTATCATTTTGGCTATTAGAATTCTTTTCTGGTTCCAAACAGATTTTAGGCTTGTTTTTCTATTTCTGTGATTAATATAATTATTACTTTGACACAGATTGCTTTGAATTTGCAGATTACTTTGGGTTATGCATCATTTTAACTGTAATAATACTTTGAATCCAAGATCATTGGCTCGTATTCCATTTGTTTGTGTCCTCTTGAATTTCTTCCATCGGTGTTGCCTAATTTTAAGAAGTCTTTAACCTCTTCAGTTAAATTTATTTCTCAGTATTTTTTTTTTTGTGTGTGTGTGTGTGTGTGTGTGTATTGTAACTGATGTTACTTTCTTGATTTTTTTAGCTAGTTTGCTATTGGTATATAGAAACACTACTCGTATTTGTATGTTGATTTTGTATCTTGCAACTTTACTGTATTCATTTATCAGTTGTAAAACGTTTTTGTTGGTTGTGGTGTCTGTAGGTTTTTCCATATATAAGGTCATGTCATCTGCAAAAGGAGATTTCCTGTCTTCCAATTTAGATTAGTTTTATTTCTTCCTCTTGTCTGATTGCTTTGAGTAAGACTTCCAATGCTATGTTGAAATAAAAGTGGTAAAAAATGCATATTTTTTTGTCTTATTCTACTTTTTAGAGAAAAGGCAGTCAGCTTTTTCCAATTCAGTCTGTGGATGTGTCATATATGGCCTTATGATGTTGAGGTATGTTCCTTCTATGCTTAAGTTGTTGAGAGTTTTTATCATGAAGAGATGTTGAATATTACCAATTGCTTTTTCTGTTTCTATTGAGATGATCAAATGGTTTTGTGCTTCATTCTATTAATGTGATGTATCACATTTATTGATTTGTGTATGTTAAATCATCCTGTATCTCTGGTACACATCCCACTTAATCATGCTATATTGTCTTTTAATTAATTATTTTTGAGACAGGGTCTCACTCTGTCACCCGGGTTGGAGTACAGTGGTGTGATCATGGCTCAAAGCAACCTCAATCTCCCAGGCTCAAACAATCCTCTCACTTCAGCCTCTCATATGTTTTTAATGTGGTGTTGGATTCAGTTTACTAGTATTTTGTTGAGGATTTTTGCACCTGTATTAAGCAAGAATATTAGCCTATAGTTTTCTTTTGTTGTGTCCTTGGCTAGTTTTGGTATCAAGGTAACATTGGCCTCAGAGAATAAGTTTGGAAGAATTTCCTTCGCTTCAACTTTTTCATATCCTTCAGGTTGAGAATATGAATACTAGTTATTCAAAAAGTTTTTTTTGAATTTAGCAGTGAAGATATCTGATTTTGAGCTTTCTTTTGGTGGAAGACTTCTTATGATTGATTTAAATCTCATTACTCATTATCGTTTTGTTTAGGTTTCCTATTCCTTCCTTATTCCACCTTGGTACATTGTATATGCGCAGAAATTTATCCGTTTCTGTTTTCCAATTTTTTAGCATAGAGTTTTCCATAATATTCTCTAGTGACTCTTTTTATTTCTGTAGTATCAGTTGTAATATCTTCTTTTCATTTTTGATTGTATTTATGTGAGTGTTTTGCTCTCTCTTTTTTTGGTTATTTTACTGATTTTGTTTTGTTTATCTTTTCAAACAAACAATAAGTTTTTCATTAAGCTTCATTTTTTGTGTGTGTTTTTAGCCTCTATTTTCCTTAGTTCTGCTTTGATCTGTATTCTTTACTTTTACTAATTTTGTGTTTGATTTCTTATTGTTTTTCTAGTTTCTTAAGGTGCATAATTAGGTTGTTTATTTGAACTATTTCTGCTTTTTTATGTAAGTGTCTATTGCTATAAACTTCCTTCTGAGCACTGCTTTTGCTGTATTCCATAGACTTAGGTAAGTCCTCAATGTTTCCATTTTTATTTATTTCAAAAAATTATTCTTTTCAAATTCTTTATTGATTCAATGATCATCCAGGACCACATTCTTTAATTTCCATATATCTGTACATGTATAAAGCTTCTCTTGTTATATATTTCTAGTTTTTTTTCCTGTGGTAATCTAAGAAGATACTTAATACAAATTTGACTTTTTGAAAATTTGTTGAAACTTATTATGTGGCCTAAAATATGGCTCATCCTGTATAATATTCTTTGTGCTGATGAGAAGTATGTATACTCTGCAGTTCTTGGATGAAATGTTTTGTAAGTATCTGTTAATTTCATTTGGCTTGTGGAGCAGAGTATATCTGATATTTCTTTGTTGATTTTTTGTATTTGCTTTCTTATCTACCAGTTGTTTTTTCTTTTAGCTCTTTAAATATAATACCCATTCTTTCCTGGTCTGTAAGGTTTCTTCTGAGAAATTGTTCTTATTCTGATGATAGTTTCTTTATAGGTAACTGGATGCTTTTCATTTGGTTGTTTTTAGAATTCTCTCTTTGTCTTTTACTTTTTACAGTTTAACTATAATGTACCTTGGAAAAGCTATTTTGGGGACTGGATCTATTTGAAGATTCTTAAGCTTTCTATATCTGTATGTCCAAGTCTCTTGAAAGACTGGAAAATATTTCAACTCTTATTTTGTTAAACAGGTTTTCTATGCCTTTGCACATCTCTTCTCCTTCTGGAAATGTCTAAATTCATTTTTTTTTTTTTTTGCTAATGGTGTTTATGTCACATAAATTTTCTTTACTTTAATTTTAATCAGAGTGAGTTATTTTGAATGGCCTATCTTTAAGGTTAGAAATTCTTTATTTTGCTTAATCTCATCTGTTGTCAAACCTCTTGGTTGTAATTTTCATTTTATTCATTGAATTCTTCAATTTCAGGATTTCTGATTGGTTCTTTTTTATAGTTATTTATCATCTTTTGTTGAATTTCTCATTTAGATCATGCATTGCTTTCCGGATTTCTTTGTATTATCTGTGTTATTTTTTATCTTACTGAGTTTCTTTAATTTCATAATTTTGAATTATTTTTCAGACATTTCACAGATTTCCTTTTTTTTCTATTCTGTCCTTGGAGAATTATTGTGTTGCTTTAGAGGTGTCTTTTATTTTATTTTATTTTTTTCCCCATTTCATGTGTCCTTAAACTGATATCTACACATATGGTATAACAATTGCTTATTGTAATTATACAGACTGGCTTTCAAAGGGAAAGATGTTTTTCTGTCTCTATGTTTCCATTGTTGCTTGATTAGGGCACTTTGACTTTGATTCTGGGTGGATACAGTAGTGTAGTCTTTATATGATTTCTTCATCTGTAATCAATTTCAGTAGTATCTGTGAGACCTTCATGAGCTTAGGCTGCAGATTTTAGTGGACACTGTTGAGGCTTTCTTGGGGATGGGATGAGGAAGCCTGGTAGGCCAGTTCTTGGGCACCAGTGGTGGTGCAGTAAACTTGGTGTCCCAGTCCTCAGGCACCCGGATGGTATATGTGGGCATCATCATTGACAGGTTTAGGCAAGTCAATATTTGAGTCTCTAGGTGGTATGCTTGGGCAATAGCAGTATCAGCAATGGGCTGGGAAGGGGGATGCTCAGGCCTTCAGGTGACGTGTGTGGCATTAGCAGTGACATTAGAAGCAGCAGACCAACCCTCAGGTGCACATGGGTGGGTGCCATTGGCAGCAGGCTGAGTGGGCTCATCCCTGAGGCCTCAGAAGGCCTCTGTGAGTGCCAGTAGTGGGCATGTTGGTCCCCTGGATGGTTTGTGTGTTCACTGGTGGTGGTGGGCTGGGTGCCCCAAGTTCCCAGATGACATGCACAGGTGCCAACAGTGATGGCCAGTGCAAGTTAATCTCTGTATCCCTGAATGATGTGTGCAAGTGATGATGTTGGCAGCAGTATTAAGCATGAGCCTGTCCTCAGATCCCAAAATGGTGCATGCAGGTGCTGATGGGAACAGGTGGAGTAGGTCAGTCTCCAGATCCTTGGACACTGTGTTTGGATGCTGGTGGGAGTGGCAGTGGCAGTGACATTGGGCATAGCAGGATGGTCCTCAGGCTTTGGGATGGTTTGTGGGAATGCTAGTGACAAAGCCATCTGAAGGCTGGTGCAAGTGTGCAGTAATCCTGCTGCTGAAGGGGCAGGGTTTCTGTTAGTGGCAGCAGCCCCAAGCAGATGGCTCTCAGTCTCTGAGAAGCATGTGCCCTGGCTACCTTTTTCCAGGGATTGCTTCCCTGCTGAGTTGCTCCACTCATTCCTTCGAGTGTAGGACACTGTATTGTCTAGAGTACTTGGGACCCAATCATACCAAGGGGTCCTGCGGTATGACGGTGCTATATCCCTCTTGGTTGACCTGGAGGTGGAAATATTAGTGGGGCCTTAGGGATGTGGAGATGCAGGGGCTTTGGGGCTCCAGGGAAGGATGTCTAGTGGGGGCTTGACTCTCAAAATAGCAAAGTGCTACAGTTGCTTTGGTCTCAGGCAGTGTGTGTGATACAGCATGAATATTGTCTCTGGAACAATGTCATTGTTTGGATTCCAAGAAGTTCTCTATTCTGGTTTAAGGCCCCTGAAGGTCAAGGGGCTCTCCTGTAGCTAGGATTGCAGGAATCATGGTGGGAATGTGGACCTACTGAGATCTCTTCCTTACCTTTTCCCCATAATGGGGCATTCCTTCTGGCTCCAAGTTGATATTGGCCAGGTAGACTGTCTCAGTTCACTCTTTTTTTATGCCTCAGAGGTGCCCTGTCACTTCCTTGCTGAATTCCATTATTCTGCCTTGGATGCTTTATTTGACATGTTGTTATCTGTTCACTGTTTTGGTCCTTGTTTGTGGAGAAGGCAAGTGCCAGGCACCTCCAGTCAGCCATCTTGAATTCTCCCTGTACTTGAGAACTGAATGTTATCATTTTCTTTATAGACACTAACATAGTGAGCAAAAGCAAGTTAAACAACTTCTAAAAATTGTTTTCTATTGGTTTAAATGATTAGCCAAAACAAAACTAGTTCAGATGGACTTGTAATGGATCACACACATCTTTTAGGTCTTGCTCTTAATTCTATATCAAGACTTCTAAGTAGAAAAATAAAAGAAGGATCTTCCATTGGATTAGCACTATGAAAACTGAGCGAAGTGAATGAGACACAAAAATGTATGAGGAAAGATATTTTTACTTGATTGCCATTTAAAAATTGCAATGTATTTTAATCTGCATAAAATAAATGGTGCCTATTAAAAAAATATCATTTGCCGTAATGCATAAAGTATATCCCTTCAGAGGCTTGCTTTATGGCAAAGAAAATGTGTTAAAACTGTAAGCCATAATTTTATAGTTAAGCTCAAGGATGCAAATAAAACAAAGGAGAAATAAAAATACAAAAAATAGAACATCCAGTGCAAGTTCAAAAAAAGGACATTAAAATATTATCTTAATTGCAAATATGCTAAAAAGTCATGTTTTATGTTAAAGTAATTATATCAAAATAAATACTTAAAAATACTTTATTATTTTTTGTTATCATAGTTTGGCTTTTTAACACAAAATGAAATATACTTCCCCCTCATAATCTCTCATGTTCTCCTACTATACCCTCTTCTGCTTGTGGGGATCCTTAAATATGATGATGTCTCTAATGGACTTTTCTTTACCCAAGACAATTCCTAAATAGTAGACAAGTCTCATTTAAAACATCCTCCTACAAACATTCCTGAATGTCCCTGTACTAGGGCAGGTGCTAAACTAGGGATACCATGTATCCCTGGTCATTCTGAACATCTCCTATGGTACCACTTAGAGAACTTTACTTTTAAAAGTTCATGAGTAATAATCTTTTTTCCCCCAGCAAGATGATGCATTATTAAGCTTACTATTGCTCATGAGGAGAGTCAAGCAGTCACTCAGACACTTGAGACATCTCTACAGAGGCCTTGCAGAAAATGCAGGACTGGAAGAATCTATTGAAGAGGAGAAGTGAAACAGATTTTTGTCTACTAGTTCCTCTGATTTCCCATATGCCATTGATTCAAGTATGCTCATAGGGAGTTAACTCCCTCTTATCTGGGTTGCATGTCCCTGCCCTTTCAGCAACTTTATATGAATTCTGAAGTAGTGGCAGGAGACAGGAGCAGTTTGCAGGGCTCTTTGGTAAGGGTTTGAGAGACAGGTATGGGCCAACACATCTGAGGGAAACATGCAATGGGAAAGGTACAGAGAAGGGGCTAAAGAACTAGCACTCTTTTCTAATCTGCAATTCTACATCACACAGGCACCCTCAAAAATGTTTGATATATTGAATATGATTCCCATTTCTTATGTATTAACAAGCATATAGCTATTAAATTTCTTACACAAGTTCATTAAAGCATTAATAAACATGGTGCTAGAACTCAGTGTTCCTTATACCACACCAATCTCATTTTATTTCCTAGTCTAAATATGGTGATGGTATAAGTTTTGGACAATTCATATTGAAACAAGAAGTGTCTGAAAATTTGATTTTGACCATCCTGATTAACTGATGATTTATGTAATTTCTTTTATTAGTAAGAAAAGAAGCAATCAATTTTGAGAAACTGTCAAAATAGATGTCTCTTCCTTGCAAGGCATACTTTTTGTTTAAAAGCAATTATCTAGTTTGGTGTTAAAAAAAACACAAAATCTTTGAAGCTACTCTGGCTTCCATAGTTATGAACATATAATGTTTCTGGGACAACCTTAGAATAACTCTTGGACACATGGGAAAGCTATTAAAAAATAAAATGCTCTTTAAGTTCTTCTGACTAAATGCTTATGAATCATTAAAAGAGTTTTTTTTTTTTTCCAGAATGTAAAGGTGCCAGTTTTCCAATGAGGCATTAAAACCCTAGGATATTGGAGAAGACAAAACACAGATTATTCAGTTACATAAGCAAAATTACTTTGATTTCAGATTACACAATACTCTATTAAGTACTAACGTGCCATAATAAAGCACACATGAAAAACAAACATGTCACACGAGCAAAATTCCATCCCAGTTCGAGTGAACTATAATATCACTATATTATCATAATATAATTATACATAGTCAAAATGAACTTCTTAGAGTGCATAGAAGCACAGACAACTAATTGAGAATTTGTTGAAAAAGAGAGTAGAGGAGTTTGCATTCTTCAAATGTTTTATTTAAGAAGCAGCCTGGGTATGTGGGACATGGGGACGCTGCGGCGGGAGGATTGCTTGAGGCAAGGAGTTGGAGACCAACCTGAGCAAGACAGTGAGACTCCATCTCTCAAAAAAAAAAAAAAAAAAAAAGAGAAAAGGCTTCAGGTTCTATGAGTTCATAATAGACAAACATGTCTTATTCTTGCTCTGCAAGCATCTGTTTGCTGAAAGAAGTTGAAGGAAGTTAGGATTACCAGAGGGTTTTCTCCCCTGATGTTAAAGCTATTGGAATGAACATATGGAAGGAATCAGCCAGCTGGGTTGCAAAGACGACCTAAAACCTTCTCATTAAAATGATCACTTCTGCTGATTTGGAATGCCTGCAGAGATAAACGGTAGGAGAATTTACTATTGTGGTGTGGCTACATCTCTTTAAAGTGTTAGTGACCCCAGGATCTTCCTTGCCTATCCACCCAAATCATGCTGGTTTTGTTTATATTTCTGTAACTGTATAATGATCCATGATAATCCCATAAAAGAATGAGGAGTTAATCTCGTATCCAACACCCTGCTCTCTTTGATATCAAGATATTTTCTAATGAGAAGGGTGCATTATTTACCATGTATGCATGTAGGAAATGAAATATCTATTTTTACTTCATGATTTTTATGTGCATTGTTTTGTGGATATTTTATAAGATTTGATCTCTTGTATATAAGTAGAAAGCATTTTTTGCCTTCTTTGTTAATATATACCGATTATAAGGCTTATATTAGAATAGAAAAAAAATTAGATTCAGGAAGAAAATTATACTTCTTATTCCTAGGATATTTAATACTTTTTTTGTAAACCATAAATTCTATATAGATAGCAGAAAGATTCTAATATTTAATATTGACTGTAACATGCAATTATTTGTCTTGCCCTTTATTGTCATCTTATATCATGTTGTGGGAGGAGGCAAATAAGAAAAAGTAAATAGTTGCCTTAATTTCTTCTGAAAAGTCAGTACTGGCAGCAATCTTTTATCAATCAGTGTAAAGGGAATATTCTTTATTCACAAGCTTTATTAGAAATAGAGTCTCCGTATTAGAGCCAAAGACACTCAATCCTTACTGTTCGTTTGCAGTGAAAGTCGTGTTTAGGTTTCAGAATACATGCAAAGGCATTAAAAAAATCATATATATATGTATATTTTTAAAAAAAACTGAAATGTAATAAAACAGTAGACTTGGTTGCATTGGGATAATTTTTTAACTGCTTTTTATTGTGGTCACATATTCATAACATAAAATTTGTCCTACTATGTGTGGCTTATTTTACATAGCATAATGTCTTCAAGGTTAATCTATATTATAGCATGTATCAGAGTTTCATTCCTTTTTAAGGCTGAATAATATTTCATTGTATACTTACACTAACAAAATACAGTTAAGTTGAACATTTAAGTTTCTCACACTTTTTGGCTATTGTGAATAATATTGCTATAAAAATGGGTATACAATATCTGAGTTCCTGCTTTCAATTATTTCAAGTAAAATTGGTGGATTATATAATAATACTTTTTTTTAGGGACTGCATAACTGATTAAAAATTACCTTATTTTACATTATTGGGTGGTTTTATTATCAGTGACTATTCCCAAATTTTTGACTATATGGTAGCGTACTTAAAATTGAATCATATATTTATTCGTTAAAAGTGAAATTTTCATTGCTAATATGTATGAATACTTGACCCAATTGGGCAAACTATTACCTGTATCTGCTAACTTCATAATTATATAGTGAAAATGATTGGTAATTAGCTCTTGAAATGTGGATATTGGTAGATATTTGTGGTACTCCAGTAGGGGCATAAATCAACTCTTCACCTAAATCTGGTGTGAATGTTGAGACTGATGCAAATGTGCATTGAGAGGGTTTATTATTCAAGTAAAGAGACTTCCTGGGGCATGTAAGACTGGTACACAAGCCAGTCTGGAATGACTTCAGCAAGTGGGTGAGGGTTGGCTTGGAGATATTTTTCTTGGTAGGGGGTAGATTTGTGAACATGTTCCAGCTTTTGGGTTATGGATTATGTGGCTTGTATTTCCACTGGTGCCGAGGGACCTGTGGTCTTATTTATCAACTTGCCCTGATAAGTGCTAGAGGGAAAGAGATGGAAATGGGGCCAAATAGCTTCCAGCAGTCAAACATCAAACATGGAGTCAGAGTCTTTATTGCTGTAGAAAGTGTGATTAGAATTTAAAGTACTTAATTTTACTAGTCCTAAAATTCACTGGCTATGTGATGTTAAAATAGCCAATTAACCTACCTAATTGCTCTAATACCTAAGAGGGTTTTAAGAAGATGTTTTGAATTACAGATATTAAAATCTTTTGAAGTACTACAATAGTTGATTCTAAGTAGTCTGTTTCCTAGAATCCACGTGCTTAAGCATTAGAGATGCAGTCTCATGCTATTGTCACGTTTAGACTTGCGAGACTGCCTAAATTCAGCACACAGTTTGTACTTTAATCTATAATCTTGACCAGCATATATGGCTTCTTTGTTTCCCAGTTCCATATGTACAAAATCAGAGTATTAACACCATATTTCACAATTCCTTATCGTGAGGATTAAATCAATCCATGTATTTAAAACATTTTTTAAAGTATCTAGCATATACTAAACACTTTAAGTGTTAGATAATTATTTGTAGAGAAATGAATGAGAAAAACCAATACAAAGTTGCTATGGTTCACATATGTGACGCCTCCAAATGGTCAAATTAGATCCCCAGTTTTGGAGGTGGGGCCCAGTGGCAGGTGTTTGGGTCACAGAGGTGGATCCTTCACGAATGGCGTGGTGTTTTCCTCATGGTCATCAGTGAACTTTTACTCTATTCGTTCCCCCATAGATTTGGTTGTTTAAAAGAGTCTGGCACCTCTTTCCCCTCTCTCTTCCTTCTGCTCTCTCACCTTGTGATCGCTGGACATCCCAGCTCTGCTTCATGTTCTGCCATGAGCAAAAGTAGCCTGAAGCCCTCACCAGAAGCAGATGCTGGAGCCATGCTTCTTGTACAGCCTGAAGAATTGTGAGTCATATAAACTTCTTTCCTTTGTAAATCACCCAGCCTCAGGTACTCTTTTATACCAGCACAAGTGGACTGAGGCAGAAAATGTCCAAATTTATGAAGATATCTTTTGGAGAAAAAAGTAAATATTTGCATTTATATTTGTAGCTTCTCAGAGGAGCATTTTCTTTAGTCCAATTTCTTATCAGTATTTTCTCAAAATTACATAATGCATTTAAAGTAATTTAACTCAGTATAAAAATTAAGAAATTTGGCTGGGTGCAGTGGCTCACGCCTGTAATCCCAGCACTTTGGGAGGCAAAGGCGGGTGGATCACCTGGTGTCAGCAGTTCAAGACCAGCCTGGCCAACATGGTGAAACCCCGTCTCTACTAAAAATACAAAAATTAGCTGGATGTGGTGGCATACGTCTGTAGTCACAGCTACTCCGGAGGCTGAGGCTGGAGAATCGCTTGAACCTGGGAGGTGGAGGTTGCAGTGAGCCGAGATGGTGCCACTGCACTCTAACCTGGGTGACAAAGCGACACTCGGTCTCAAAAAAAAAATTATTAAAAAATTAAAAACTTTACATGACACCTTAAAGCATCTTTTATATTCTTTTTAGAAATAAATAAATCATCAAAGTGATACTATTGGCTCTTCTCATAAATATCATTTATTATTCCACCCTCTGTTGTTCTAAAATTGACAGCAGGTTCTTTAAACCTAGCAAATCTCTGTCAAAGTAATAATTACAAGCAAACCGAATGCTTCAGTAGCAATTTTAACACATGGGAGTCCTGGGCCCACTTTCTAAAATGTGAATAACAGAGATTTGTCTTGGAGTTTACATTCATCTCTATGGTAACTAGATAAATCACTCCAGTGTCAATGAGACAAAGTTCTGGCTCTCATTTCAAAACACACATATGCATTTTCACATTGTAGCAGTCAACATAGAGATATCTCTCCAAGCTTAGAATTTTGCCCTTGGGGGATGATTTTGACTGTGTATCAGTGACTCTCCTTCCTTGTATTCGTATTTACATATCTCTAAGGAGCATTTTTGCTTGTGTTCCAGAGTACAAAGCAGGAAAAGCAGAGTTCTGAGCACTCAAAGGGCACATATAAGTTTGGCTCTAAGAATTACAATTGCAGACCGATTACCTCATGAGCTCATAAAAATCCTTCCTGACAGACATTATGTGATGCATGATGTCTCTGTTTACTATCATTCAAAGTTTCTTGTTCCATTTTCTATAAAAATCCTACTACAATAAAGTTGTAAGCTTGAAGCGATCCTGCTACTCCTCACCTTTAGACCGGTGTAATCTAGAAAAGTCAGTTAGAAACCTGTTGAGACTTCAGTTCTCACATATGCATGCACAGTTAGAATTCTGATTGAAAATAAACCTGTTTATAGGCAGAATGGAGGAGTTCTAGTTATTTTACAGAAAATTCAAGTGTTTCTATAGGAATCAGAATAAGACTGTAGCAATAAGAAATGCTGATGGTGAACAGTCATGTATTCACTCAACTATGGCCCATTCTACATCTATTGGGTGCTATCCCGGAGTAGCCAGCCAGTGCTATACTTCTGCTCTTATAATACATGATCCTAAGAAGAGATTTGAAAAATTAGGAAGTGTTCAAAACTGACAGTAGTGCAACTGTTAAATGTTGTGTGTAAATACATTTCAGAAACATGCATTTGTAGATTGCCACCATCAACTCTGAAGCATTTTTTAATGTTGAGCAGAATACTTAAGAGATGGGAATTTATAATATTCTCAAAGCTCTTAGAATCAGACAGTGACTAAAAGATTGGTGAGAAAAACACCAAATATAATAATGCTTACATATTCAGTCACGAGGACAGTCTGCCCTTAGTGGCAAAATATCTATTTATAACTATTTTAAATTTGCCTATGGTGTTTCTGACCCTTAAGAAATGATGGCTACGAAAGGATCACCCAGAGAGCATTCCAAAAATGTCGATTCTGAAGCTGATTTATAGAGTGCATCAGTAAACTTTGATATATAGATCAGGGATTTTAAAATCAACCTAAGAGATTATGATGATCATTCAGATTAGGAATTACAAGCAGAAAAAACATATTATATTCAAGTCAAATCTATAAAACATAGTGATGTGTGGTTTCCAAAGTATTGTAACATGAAGTCCTTTATCATCACTGCAACCTAGGGCATTTCAAAAGATCAGATGTGAGATAATATTGTGATATATCTATATTGAAACTAACATGTTCATCACACTTCAGGTTTACTTTCTTCATTGAACACATGGGAAATACATAGGAATTAGACATGTGGTTAGGCATATTTACCTGGTCATGACTTTTCCATTTCTACCTATTATGAAGAGCAAATAAAAATCATTGGGTAGTAAGCTAACATGAATAGTATCTGAAGTTCTCTTGCACCACGTTTGCGTGTGCATGTGTGTATATATGCCGAGATAATCTTTCCTCATTATTTAGGAAGTCTAGGGATAAAATTATTTACAAGAAATATAAATGGTAGGACATCTTAATGTCAACCTAAAACCTTCTTTAAAAGTGATGAGTTAACATATGTTGGAATTAAGAGAACAAAACTTATCTTTCCAAGAGTATAAAGAAATTTAAATTATATTTTAATTTATATAATAAAAATTGCCAAGGTTTTTGTTTGGTGAAATTAGACAGAAAAAAATTAGAGATTCAACATTAAAATAAGAAATTAATTTTTTGAGAAATATCCATATCGTCTTCCATAATGGCTGTACCAATTTACATTCCCACCAAGTGTGCGGGGGTTCCCTTTTCTCCACATCCCTATAAACACTTGCTATCTTTTATCTTTTTGATATTAGTCATTCTAACAGGTGTGATGTGATGTCATTGTGGTTTTGACTTGCATTTCCCTGATTAATGATACTGAGCACCTTTCTATATGCCCGTTGACCATTTGCATGTCATCTTTGGAGAAATGTCTATTCAGGCTTATACTCTTCTTTTTAGTGGGTTATGTGTTTTTTGCTATTGAGTGGGTTGATTTCCTTATGTATTTTGGATGTTAACACCTTAGCAGATGTATGATTTGCAAATATTTTGGTAAAAGCACAGAAAGTTTGTTAGATTAATAAGTTCTGAAAAATCTCATTTATGGCATACATATTGGAAATTTGCTAATAGAGTGGACTTTAAGTGTTCTCACCATACACATGAAAATGGTAATGCTAACAGGTGATGTATATGTTCATTAGCTTGATTGCGGTAATAACTTCATAATGTGTATTTATATGACATTTTCATATTGTACACTTTAAACAGACACAAATTTTGACCAGTGTACCTCAATGAAGCTTGAAGTAATGAAAATTAAGATTACTTTTGAGGAGATTATGATAGGGAGTTGTCTGATGAAAAAAATTGTAAAGGTAATATGAACTCAGATTCATAATAAAAGTGGCTCTAAAAATTATTTGTAAAGGAGCTGAGTGTAATAATTTTTAACAATTTTAAAGGGGGTTAAGGAAAAAAATAACCAAAAGAATGTAAATGTAAGATGTCGTATTTAAAGATGGTGGTGCAGGAGAACTCAGGATGGTATGAAGGCTTGGAATCCGGATGATTAGGAAGTTTTTTTTAAATAATTTTCCAAGCCAGTTAGTTTTACTTTCACCAGTTGTAATTATTAAAGATTGTTCCTGTTTTTTCTTGATTAGCTGTTAAAAATCTCTGTAAAAGGCAACCATCTCTTAGACTAGCACTGGTTTCCAGGGTTCAGTACCACATTTGTAGCCATAGCTACTCGAAGAAGCAAAATGTGAGAATCTCTACCAAATTTTTCAGCTAAGGATAACAGAGTTGCAGAGTAACAGATACACAACTGGAGTAATGAATCTCAAGAAATAAGTGGTGATAACAATATTGCCAGCACTTACTGAGTGATTACTGTATACCCTCATTATTCAGTTTCATATTTATGGTGGCATTTAATCCTTGTATACACAGAATATTTAAATAAGGAAATATTCTTTATTTTAGAGAAAGTCTAAAATTTAGAAGGATTAAGTAATTTTTCTGGGTTTTAAAATTTTCTGGGTTTAAAAATTTCTTAAGAGTCCAGGCCAAGATATGAACAGAGGCAGTCTAACCACGGATCTGCTCTTTAACTACTAAGAGATAAACTACAAGAAAGGCATAGAATGAAGGGTTCCAGTTACGCTAGGCAAAGTCCACAGTTTTGAAAATCTTTCCCATTGGCCTCCAAGGTATGCACAAATGTGTTACTTACATTTATAGACAGAGAGAACTATCATCAAAACGAGGTATTTTTAAATGTATATTGCATGATTGTTCCAAAATCCGCTTTAAAGTACAATAAATAAGCCATGCTAAGTTTTTCCATTGGGGGGAGTACTTAGTCTCAAATTTATAGCATACCGTTACATCTTAATCTTTCGAGAATTATTAGAGAACTCAACACCATCCTTCTAAATTTGCACCTACTTAACATCTATGCCATCTCAAGAGAGGCATTGACTCCATAACAGCTAGCATTTCAGGGCATTTGTATTACAAAAGTCTCATCTATGTCATTGGGGCGGGGGGAAGTTGTAAGAATCTGTGTATACTTTTAGGAGTGTTATACCCACATGTACATCAACAACTTGTCATTCATGCAGGGAAGGTTGTGGGCATCAATTATCTGCATGACAGTTTGGGTAGGCAGTGCCATTTTTCAATATTTTCACGTCTTTCCTTTCTGGTTACATAGTAGAAGTGCAATTCCCTACTTCCTTTAAGTGAAATATGGTATTGTTACTTTCTTTGTGCAATGAAACATGAAATGGCATAAGCTATGTTGCACCTGAGCAGATACCTTGAATAGTTGGTGCATGACTTGTCATGTTCTCTATTCGTCGTCCATGATTCTGAACTAATGATAAGCCACATAACACATGGTAGAGGCGCCATCATCTTGAGTTCTTGATAGAGTACACTATAGAGAGAGCTGCTACTTACTGATTTTGGCTGATTGCATTAAAAATAAATTGTTTCTGGTTTTTGTTTTGTTTTGTTTTTTGTTTTTGTTTTTGAGACAGTCTCGCTCTGTCGCCCAGGCTGGAGTGCAGTGGCGCCATCTCAGCTCACTGCAACCTCCGCCTCCCGGATTCAAGCGATTCTCCTGCTTCCGCCTCCTGAGTAGCTGGGACTACAGGCGCCCGCCACCATGCCCAGCTAATTTTTGTACTTTTAATAGAAGCGGGGTTTCACCACGATAACCAGGCTGGTCTGGAACTCCTAACCTCATGTGATCCTCCTGCCTCGGCCTCCCAAGTGCTGGGATTATAGGCATGAGCCACCGTGCCTGGCCTGTTGTTTCTGATTTTTAAGATACTGAGCTTGTTTAAGTAGATTTTATGCATTTTAACTTTATCTAATTTGACTGATAAAGCAGTCTTTCAAATATTTAAAAATAATTATAACATATCTTCTTAATTTTCTATTCTCTAGCTTAAATAATTCCACTATCTCTAACATTTCTTTGTTTGAAATGTTGTCCAAACTGATAATATTTTCTATTTTAGTGTCAATAAAACTTTTTAACTACCAAATATTTTTGGTTAGTTTGCACCAAACATGTTTGAAATATTCCTCCTTGGATTTCCAATGACTACATACAGGCCATATTTAAATTTGGTGCATTTCATTTGTGAACACATTTTCATGGTGGTAAAGGGCAATTCATAAAATGGGACTGACAAGAAAGGTGACATTTTCCTGGAATAAATGTCCATAAACTCAACTATAAATTATTGTTTTATAGATTTTAGGGGTTACTAATTTCATCAGTAAATGGACTAATCTGGAACAAACAAAAACAGGAACTATTTGAAACTTTGAGTACTTTCCATGATAACATCTTGTTTTATACCATTCAGCTTGAGCCATCACTACTAATAGAAAATATATTAAATATTAAGAGGGTCATAAAGGAGCCAAGTTAATGGGATCACAGATGAAATATCATTGAACAAGTGAAACAGACTAGACTCCTTCTCAACACTTTTCATGATAGTCAAAACATTAAAGTACCTCCTTGACTTTTTAGAAAAATATATAAAGTCTTTAGAAATTGAAAAAGTGTTCCGTAGTTGTGCTTTCTAGTTTGCCAATTTTAATGAACTAGGAAGCTGTAAAGGGACAGCCTGAATTCCACTGGGATGACTGAACAAAATTTGTCTCCATTTTAGACTTAGATATGGCATAAATGAAATAAAAGATATTGCAGAAAAATAGAAAGACTTCTTCATCATGATTTAAAGAAAGTATGCAATCAAGAATATAGTCTAAATTTTATTAGAAATATGCAAATGAGACAAAATAATCTCTACAAGCTGCTCAAACATAAAATTCCGTAAATGTAGACTCATGTGTCTATATGTATTCTCCAATCAATTTCCAAGGCATTTGGAGTCAAATTGTGGTACTCTGACCAACAAATTCAAACAGCAGAGTTTTACTGTTTTTGATTCTGAAGGCACACAGGGCTTAGAGAGTCAATTTGTTTTCTATGAATATAGTACACAGGGAAAATATGGTGATTGCTTGTGTTTTGGTCATAAAACAAAGGAATTTCAAACTTTTTTTTTTTTTTGAGACAGAGTCTCGCTCTGTCACCTGGGCTGCAGTGCAGTCATGCAATCTCAGCTCACTGCAACCTCCGCCTCCCAGGTTCAAGTGATTCTCCTGTCTCAGCCTCCCGAATAGCTGGAACTACACGTGCACACCACCATGCCTAGCTAATTTTAATAATTGTGGTAGAGAAGGAGTTTCACCATATTGGTCAGGCTGGTCTCGAACTCCTGGCCTCAGGTGATCCACCCGCCTCGGCCTCCCAAATTGCTGGAATTACAGGCGTTAGCCATCATGCCCAACCTCAAACTTTTTTTTTTTTCAAAAATAGTGTACGCTTCAGGTATCTCACAAAGGAGAATAAGCTAGATGCATCAAAACCCCCTGCCCCAAAATGGTGGCACCAGCTTTAGTCTTCTTCTGCAAACACAATTAATCCTCACTTTGTATGAGAGAACGTAAAATCAAATAATTCCCAATAGAATAGAATTGTAGTCTAGCACACTGTTCAATAAATATAGCTAAGTGTCCTAGTTTACTATTTTTCTCTTTTTCCTTTTGTCTTTCTGTGGGGAAACATCTTTGTATCTTTTAAAGTGAAAAAAAATTGTAGAAATTATTCTTTTACACCATCTGACTCTAGATTTAAGTACACAGGCAATACCAACATATTCTGCCTTCTCTCATGGGGATAGGAGGGCAGAGCATAAAGAGAAAGAAAGATTTTTTAAAAAAGTAATATCAATTTTTACTTAATGGAGATTTTATATATATATATATATAAGTAATTTTTCCTCTATATCCACATGTAAATTCACATGATATATAAATTATGCTGGCATAATTCCATTGCTGAACATCTGCCCAAGTGACAGGGTAAAATCTCCTTTAGCAGATGGTTAAACTTTTTTGACAGTAGCTTTCAGTTTATTTTCCTAAAATTATTAAGAAAAAGAGGTAGGTCAGTATATTGATTAAAATATGCAAAAAGAACAGAGGACTAATTTAGGGAATAATTGTGATTTCATTTTTTTGTAGATAGTAATGAGGATAAATGGCAGTGAAAATGATGGTGATTTTACATCTGTACCTAAATCATTATATTTTTAACATTTTATTTTAATTTGGGAATTTAAGGAATCTAGCTGTAATATTCATTTCCTTATAGGCATGAGTAATTTTCTGTTTTCATCTATTCCTTAAACTTTGGAATTTTTAGAATTATGGCAGTAATACTAGTCAGCTGACTAAAGTGTATGGTCAAAAAGGATTATTTTAGCTTATGTGTCTCAGATAAGTCTGCACAAATATAACAGCAAATCATAAGAGAATACAATTATTTTTCAGCACATCTGTTTTGGGACAATTAATTGCAGAAACGTAGCTAAACATGTACCATCTGTGAAGGAATCTGCCGAGCAGAATTAGCAATACTGCATTTAATAAACACCTAGTAGGTTTGGTAGTTTCTTCTTACAGTTACCATACCTAAAAAGCTTGCCAAATTGCTATAGTTTTAAGATTCTAATTAGGCCTCATTTTCCGTAGTGTGGATAATTATTTCTGCTTATAATATGAAGGTTTTGGTCATTTATCTTGTTGGAAAAATAGCTATTTATGCACAAACAGATGTTAGCACAAGGTTAGTGTATACTGAATGACATACTTATTAGTTTAATAAATAACAATAAGACATGCCAAGTAGAGTCTTATGCTGCTAGTATAATGTCATACACAAGAAAAGGGATTGCCAGGAGTGGTGGCTCACGCCTGTAATCCCAGCACTTTGGGAGGCGGAGGTGGGTGGATCACGAGGTCAGCAGATCGAGACCATCCTGGTTAACACGGTGAAACCCCGTCTGTACTAAAAATACAAAAAATTAGCCGGGCGTGATGGCGGGCGCCTGTAGTCCCAGCTACTCGGGAGGCTGAGGCAGGAGAATGGCGTGAACCCAGGAGGCGGAGCTTACAGTGAGCTGAGATGACGCCACTGCACTCCAGCCTGGGCGACAGAGCAAGACTCCGACTCAAAAAATAAAAAGAAAAAAGAAAAGGGATAACAGAAATGTACATAAGGTGGGAAATATTTACTTATTAGGAATAACTCCTCCCAAAATGCTCTGAATAGTTTTATAATTCCTCATTTATATTAATTTTAAGCAATGTAATTTCTATTTTTAAATAGATAGAAATTAGATAAGAAACATGACAAAATCTAAAATAACTATTTCTTAATTTTGCAAAGCATTGTTTTATCTCAATGCTTTTCTTCTGAATAGATTACAAATGGAAGAAACAAAGTTATATGCCACTATTTTGACATAGTAGGAATATGTGCATTTGAATTTATAATATTTTGACGAAAACTCAAAAAACTATTACCAATATAAACAAATTGCATTCATAAAGTAGTTTTTAAACATTTTATTTTGAAGTAATTTTAAACATATAGAATATTTGCAAAAAATAATACTGAGAGTTCATATACACTCTTCACCCATCTTCTCCTAATGTTAAAAATATTCACAATCATGATGCAATGATCAAGACCAGAAAATTAACTTACTAACTCAATGACAGAGTTTATTTGATTTTTACCAGTTTGTCCACCAATGACCTTTTTAATGTTCCAGGATCCCATTCAGAAGCCCATGTTACATTTAGTTCTAATTTCTCGTTAGTTTCTAGCAATTTGTGAAGTTTATTATTCTTTCCTTATCCCCCATGATTCTCTTTGATACTTTTGTTGATTACTGGGCAGTTATTTTGTAGAATGTTTCTCAATATGGGTTTGCCTGTTTTTTCCCATAATTAGATTAATATTATGCATTTTTGGCAAGACTCCATGTTGTCATTCTCATATATTATGTTGGGCATTCAAGATATCCATATGCCTTATTACTTATGGTGTTCCTTGATAACTTGGTTCAGCTGATAGCTTTCCGTTTTCTCTAAATTGATTTTTAAAGTTTGTAACCGATAAACATCTTCAGATAAGTATTTGAGATTACTCTAATATCCTCTTTCTCCCCAAATTTTGTTTCCTTAAATGACTTATCATTTCTTGAATTTCTTCTATGCATTAACTTAAATTTTTAAAAACGGATCTCTTCTTTTTTATATATTTATTGATTAAATTACTCATATCTATATGCGCTTGTAAATGTTTATTGTATGTTATAATCCAATACTTTTTTTGTTCAAATTGTCTAGGTTATGGTCATTGAACACTTATTCAGGTTGGCTGACTTTTTTGGCCTAAGTCTATCATTTATTTACTCATTAAGTTCTTTATTTCCTAAATCCACAAAAACATTTCAGGTTCATTGTATATTTTTAAGTAGTTTTTATTCTTCTAAAATTAATAAAAAAAGAAATCAGCTATTCAATACTATTTTTGGTCAATATAAAAATGACATAATAAAACAGAAATTTCACTTTTTGATTTATCATGGTAGCCAGAAATGGTTAAAATCCATGAGATTAAGTGATGAATAATTCAAGGACAGTCAAGGACAGTAGTCAAAAAATACCTGAAGAATGAAAACAGAAAATAGATACTAATCTAAGCCAGCAATTATTTGGTGGTTTATTCTTTTATAAGGTCAAATATTTGTTAATTCATTTCCATAAACACATATAAATTACCCATTATATTTAACACACTGAACTTCATACAGTAAAAGCCATTTTTCCTCAGAAAGTTTACAATCATTTTCAGGATGATAACTGTATGTGTATATGTTCATCAGTCATTTAGTATCTATTCAAAGAGTTGTCAAGTTAATTGTGGGGACCCCAAAGGGAATAAGAAATGTGTAAATTCATATATATACATATATATATGTATATATGTATATATACACATATATATGTATATATGTATATATACACATATATATGTATATATGTATATATACACATATATACATATGTGTATATACGTATATATATGTATATATACACATATATATATATGTGTGTGTATATATGTATATATGTATGTATATATACATACATACATATGTAATGTGTAAATTCATATATAAATATGTATATATTTAATATGTATACATATGTATATATAAATATGTATATATATAAATGTGTAAATTCATATATATACATATATATACACATATATGTATATATACACATATATACATATGTGTATATACGTATATATGTATATATACACATATATGTATATATATGTATATATACGTATATATGTATGTATATATACACGTATATATATGTATATATACGTATATATATGTATATATACACATATATATTTTTTTGAGACAGGGTCTCCCTCTTTCGCCCAGGCTGGAGAGTAGTGGTGCGATATCTGGGCTCACTGTGACCTCCACCTCCCAAGTTAAAGTGATTCTCCTGCCTCAGCCTCCCAAGTAGCTGGGATTACAGGTTTGAGCCACGATGCCTGGCTAATTTTTGTGTTTTTTGGTAGAGACAGAGTTTCACCATGTTGGCCAGGCTGATCCCAAACTTCTAAGCTCAAGTGATCCATCTGCCTCAGCCTCCCAAAGTGTTGGGATTACAGGCATGAGCCACCATGCCTAGACCCAAACTCATAATTTTAATAACATGGTATTACTGTGACAGAAATATAATAATGATATTATGGGGCACAGAAATAATCGTTAAGTACACCTAATGAAGACAGGAATGACTGTTTTAAAAGGCAGCCTACAGTTAGTGCTATACGAAAATTACAAAATCATATGGGAGTTCAGAAAAAGTAGAGTGTCTCTTCAATTGGGAGGAGTCAGGGAAGGCAATTTAGACAAATAACCATTATAAATATTGGTACGAGTCCTTCTCAATACAGTGGCTACTGGGAGGTATTGAGGAAAGAATGGCAGGCAATGATAAGAAGTTAATAGATTTTGTAGGCAGGTCATATCCACATCAGGCTAAACTATCAGATTGGAACTATAGTATAGATGATTCTTAAAATCAAGCTGTGACATTTGATTTACTTGGTAGGCAACAGAAAAACACTGAATGTTTTTTAGCACTAAGTGATATGCTTAAAGTTTATTTTACAGACAGTTGCATGGATATGAGAAATGGATTTTCTAAATGTTGGGGATTCTAGCAAGATGTCAAAATTAATATATGGTAAAGATACCTTTTGCTTATTAAATTAAGAATGATTTCATGATCATCCACTGAATGATAAAATCTAGGATAATGAATAAGACTTCATTTGTATCCTCAAGGAATTTAGTGTAAGAGCCATGAAGTAAACACATTGTTTTAATCATAGAGGTATGCTAAGAATTCTGTACTCTGCCATAATAAACAAAAAGCAAGAATGCCTGACCCAGGTGGAAAGGAGATTGAGAGTAGGACATTCACTCTGAATCTGAAGAACTGCTAGTAGTTTTGAAGTTGGAGGGACCACACAGGAAAAGTATATTCTCTTAGAAGAAGCAGGCTGGGAGAAGGCCAGAAGGTAAGCAGGTTATGAAATCTGAGAAACTTCTAATTTGCTTTCTACGGCTAGAGTTTAGGGGACAAGGGGTGAGAAATGAATATTAAAGTTAGCAAAGCCAAAGAGAGTGTTATCATCTTCGGAAGTATATAATGTTTTTTTCTTATGGACTATTTATTTAAAGCACATTTTGGGGGAATCCATTGGGATCCACTAGGGAATAGGTGGACAGGAAAAAGTTAGGATCCCTTATTCCTGTGCCCCTTCGATCATACTTGGTTTCTAGATTTATTTTACAACTAAAGCGTAAAATTTTGTTTGCAGAACTTATTTTACTACAGAAAAAATACTTTCTAAATTACTGTGCAATAATGAAAAGCTATGAGAAACAAGAATAAGCACAGAGTAAAATAATTGATAGAGCTGTTAGCACTTGAACCCTTAAATAAACACCTAGAACATCTCTTTCTTCTATCAAACTAGTAAAAATGAAAAAAGTGATAAGCAATGTTGGCTTGGAAATAATGTATAGAGCAATATCATATACTTCTGGAAAAAATATACATACAGGTATTCCTCGGTATTCAGAAGAGATTGCTTCCAGGATCCCCTCATATAACAAAATCTACACCTACTCAAGTCCTAGAGTCGACCGTACAGAACCTGCATGTATGAAAAGTTGACCCTCCATATACACAGGCCTCCAATGCCATGAGTACTGTATTTTTGATCTGGTTTGTTTGAAAACAAAAATCCATATCTAAGCGCATATGCACAGTTCAAACCCGTGATTTTCAAGAATCAACTGCATATTATCAAAAGCATTCTGAAAAGCAGAGCAACATTGGTACAAGATCATTAAAGTGATTAAAATTTGACACAGTAATTCTACATTTCAATGTCAATTCTCAAGTAAATGTTAGAAATGTGAGCAAGCCTTGCACTGCATATGTTTGCTGCAGTCTATTCAAACTATGAAAATGTCAACCTGAAATTCAAACCATAGGAGTCCAGTTAAATATATGGTGGTGCATAAATACAGAGGAATACTATGCAACCATTAAATGAGCCATTACATTTTTAATAACATGAAACACTGCTGTCAATATTGACACTGCTGCACTTATACTACACTATTATGAGACATTCCTGAGCAACATAGAACACCTTTGCTTCTACGCCCACCACTAAGTTTTCCCTTACAAAGGTTTTATTTTCTTCACACTCTGTGCTGGCACATACTAGCTTACTTACTGTTTACTGCCTGTCTCACACACACTGACATGTGAGCTCCATCAAAGCAGCAAATTTGTTTTGTCAATGAAACAGCCTTGATTTCGAGAACAATGCTTGGCACATTCTAAAAGCTAAATAAACATTTTTGGAATTAATAAATAGTGCATAATTGTATATGCTTAGATATCAATTATGCAAAAACATCTATACAACACTAAAACATCCAAGATGTCATAAATCAATAATGCCAGAATTTTGGAATTTTGAGCATTTTGATTCATAAAATGATATTTTCCTAGATATAAGAAAATTTTCTGTAAGAAGAATATGTCTTGTTAGATAAAAACAGCAAAGTTATGACTAAAAAATAAAATAAACTGTATTTCAGTGTAGTGGGGGGCACTTTGGCATTTATTATGATGATTTTGCAGTGAATATGTTTAAAATATTTAAACCATGAGCTAAGGAATGGCAGAAATAAAAAAGACGCTAAGAGTACTGTGTGTCTGTTGTTTTTTTTTTTTCCTGTGAAAATATCCATAGATATTATCCAAATTCAGTGATTAGGGCACTGATCTTTCTTCAGATTTCCCTGAATTTTTCCCCCACTCTTTGGATGCTCTTATCCTAGACACCAGAGTTGAAAAATGGTAAGACAGTTGCCATACCTAAGCTGCAAAAAACACGTCAGAGTGTGTATGTGTGTGTGTGTGTGTGTGTGTGTGTGTTCGGTTTTCACTTTAGCTCCTTTGCTCTAATCCTGACAAACATAGTCTTCCCTCACCATATTTGGATCATTGAAAAAAAAAAAGAAACTATAATTGTAGACTTTTGTTTGCTCTTTGGGCCGGGCTTTAACTCATGATGGCATCTTGGAACTCTCTTGCACAGGAAAATAAAAGACTCTACCTGATTCCACCCTGTATCCAGGAATTCCGTATTGGACTCACTTCCAACAATGGACTACAGGACTGTGGTTTTTCTTACTTCACTGTCTACTCATGTTTCTCCTTCAAGTAAATATATGGAGAACAGGGTTTCAGTATGTGTGTTCTCATCAATTTCCATTGGAATAACAATTTTTATCCTTATATCACCTTCTTACATCACCTTAACAAGCAAGAAAACTCAATTATGTAGAAATGGATCTGCTGGATGTTATTTAAACCATATTTTATATCACAGTTTTAGTATATTAAATGTACTTCTTTATATCAGCTCATTTCCTGTGAGTCATTTCTAATTTATTTGTGTGCAAGATAATAGAGAAGAAAAGCAATTGATAAAGCTTGTCCATAGATACAGATAACGATAGGAGTCTGTTTATTGTTTCAACAAAACTTTATTCAGTACATACTATGAAGCAAGCAAGAATAGTTTGGGTGAAACTATGAATCAGGAGCCTGGGTACATTTGGAGAAAGAAGCTAAAAGCCACCAAAAATAAAAAAACGCAGCACTACCGAAAACACACACAGCAATGTCCTAATTCTGCCTAGAGCCAGCCCTAATTGTGAGAATTAAATTTCTCCCACTTTAGCACATTAAAATTAACAAAAATATTTTAAGGTGAGTTGGTTAATCAAATGTACTAATTTAACTTATAATTATAACCAAACGTGTGATTATATGTAACTCACTATCAAAAGCTCTCCATGAAAAGTCTGGTTTTAGCATGAAGCTGGCTCAAGATTACTACAGTTAAAAAAGCCCTGAGTTTTGTAGCATATAATCGTTATAGATTTCTGTCACAGAAATCCATAGAGATGTAAGAAATTCCTTTCTCCACGTAATATAATCTTCAATTTTATGAAAATGTTAAAGTTATCTTTAGATGATTAAGATGGAAATTGCTTGTATGAAAGTTCTACCACCTGAAGATATTGGTTACCACTTGGAACAAATCTCTATTTAAATGACGTATTAAAGTCATGTCTGAAAAATCTTTGTCCAAAAATGAAATGTTAGTGTAAAATGTTCATTAGGAACCTCATATCCATTATCTGAGGTTTCCTAAAAGCAATGATGGAATAAAGAACTTTCACAGCCCAGGCATCATTTTTAGAGAACAAATTATTTAATGCATGAAGCAAATATACTAGGAGGAATGCAAAAATTCCTGAGGTGCACAGGGGCTGGGGGGACCTCTTCTACCGAAGATTTCAATTGCTTCCATTGAAAATTAACATATTTTATTACTGGGAACAGTTTACTTTCTAATGTAATTGATATGGTTCCTGGTTTACTGCCAGCTATACTTTCATTGTGTCATAGCTGAGGCTTATAATGACATTCTGCAGGGATACCACTGACACCACTACTTTGTCTTTCATAACAGCACTCGGGCATATTTTTAACACAGAATGAATCAGAGAATCACACCCATAACTCTGGGAATGCGATGCTGAAAATTGATTCTACTAAGTTCTACCCAGATGTCTCTTCACTCACAATCTAAAATAATTTATGGAAAGAAGCCATTCACATTATGAATTGATTATTTTTGTTGAATCATAAATTAAAAGAGCTATATACGACACGTAAACTCAGGAATAAGTGATTTTTTTGAAAAAGAATTTAAAAACAAAATAAAGATAAAAATATTAATACAGAGATAAATTATGCAATTATTTGGAGCAGTACGGAGAAGTAGGACATGAGGTTATATACCAAAATACTTGAAGATAGGGGAGAAGTCACATCAAGAAAGATCCTGGCATCAATCAACTTTAACTATGACTGCAATTAATATGAATTAATTGAGTGTTCACTTTGGCAGCAGAGGAATTAAAAAAAAACACACACACAGTTCAATGTGAATGAGGTAGCAGACGTATGCAAGGCATGAATTTCCAGTGTATGTAAAGTGTTCTTAATCTTTGTACAAATTGAGAATGTTAAAATAGGAATTTATTATCAAGTACAAATTTTGAGTGTAATACTTAGATAGTGGCATGGCTGGAGGAAAATTTAAAGTCGTTTTCATTTATTCTTTCAAGAAATACTCACTATTCATCTCTTAGCTACCAAGAACTTGATTGCAAGTGGATACAGTGGGTAACAGAACAAGCATAATATCTATGTTATGTGTTCTTTTTGATCTTCAATAGCTTCAGTTTTAGTGGAAATGGGAAATAGATAATTAAAAAATAAATACACATAAGTATAAAATTTTGGAGAGTGATAAGTGCTATAAAAAGAAGCAGATAAGGATCAGAGGTTTGTAATAAGTTAGGAGGAAAGGAATATGAGGAGGGAGACATTACAATGATGCCTTCATTAAATAGGATGATCAGGTAAGTTCTCATTAAGAAAGTGCCTGTTGTGGGGTGGGGGATGGGAGAGGGATAGCATTAGGAGATATACCTAATATCTCCTAATGTTAAATGACGAGTTAATGGGTGCAGCATACCAACATGGCACATGTATACATATGTAACAAACCTGCATGTTGTGCACATGTACCCTAGAACTTAAAGTATAATAAAAATAAATAAAATAAAATAATGAAAAAAAGAAGTATTTATACAGAACTTCACCCGACAAAGCAGCATAGAGATTTACTTTCAAGTGTATATAGAATATTTACAAAGATCATATTGTGGGCCACAAAACGTATCTCAATAAATTTAAAAAGAAAAAAAAAGAAAGTGATGTTTGAGCAAATACTGAGATGGTCATATGCATGTCTGGGTAAAGAGTAGTCATACAGAGGGAATAGTTAAGACAAAGTCTCTAAGGCAGGTGCAAGCTTGGTATGTTCCAAGAGCATCAAGGAAGCCTAAGTTTGTATACTGAGATAGTGTGGTATGGGTGGTAAGAGATGAGAGGTCAGAAAGGTAATTGAGTTCTTGTTAGCTAGGGCCTTGTAGCAACATAACTCTAAGTTAAGCGCATAGCCACTTTAGGATTTGGAGCAAGAGTGGCATATTATGACTTACTTTTAAAAAGGTAATTTGACTTGCTATAAAAGTAGAATGTAATAGATAGGGGATATAGTAGAAAAACGAAAATAATTCTGAAGGTTATGTTGCAGTGATCCACGTAGGAAATTTGGTGGTGACAATCAAAGTACTGAAAATGGTCATTTCCTAGTTACAGAGTATTTTGAAGGCTTAACAAACAGGTTTAACTGAAACTGGGTGTGTAGTGTAAGAGAAAGCAGAGTCAGGACTTGACATTGGTCAACGTAAGCAACTGAAAGATTGTCATTGCCCGAAATGAGTCAGTTTATAGGCGGAGAACTTGGCAGAGAAAAGCAGGCCTGCTAACTAAGACACTTTGATTTTGAGATATCCAGTAGGCATGCGCATAGAGGACTGAGTATGTGGTTACATACTAAGCCTGGATTTGGTGAGCAAGACCTGAACTGATGACATAAATGTAAATGTTATTAGCATATAGTTAGGAGTTAACACTAGGAATTGGAATCACTGAAAAAGAGAGTATATATGTAAAAGATAAAAGGTCAAACTCCACTGAAATGTTTGTACATCAAAATTGCCACCTCATACATTTTTATTTAGAGGTGATAAAGAAAGCCACGTATATATGGATGGAGAAATAGTATCTGATTTTACTGGTAAACACATAATATTAAATAAACAATGTTACCATTCAAGATATGAAGCATTTTATAATGTATATAAGTAGTTTCAAAGGGCTTCAATTTGTAATCCATGATTCAGTTATTATGTTGAACAGGGTAGGTGAAAACATATCAAGAGCAAAGAGATCATTTTAGCAGGAGGTTCAGAGAGATTACATTGGAATAGAACTCTAACTTAAATTTAAGTTAAAAACAACGTTGTAGAAAGTGAGGGTTCCTAAAAACTGGTTAGAATAATTTAAAATGAAATTTAATCCTTGTATTACAGTAAAATAATAGCTGTAAGGATAGTGAATGTTAAAATGTAATATTATGTAGAAGAATTAATTCTCATTTTCATACTCAATTCACAATAAAAGCAATAGAAATGCCAACAGAAACGTGCTAATGAAATAGAATGGGAATATTCAATCAACACAAAATAAGTCTCCACATTGCATCATATAGGTTTTAAATTTAAACAAAACTTACCTAAGTTAAACATTCAATAGGTTTTTTTTGTGAACAGAGAAGGTTGGGGAAACAGCTGTATGGAACTTAGCATTCTGTATTTGACTGGAGTTGAGTATCTGTACTAAGTGAAACTTTAGCACTGCAGCTGGCATTGTCACTGGCTGAAGAACTGTACTTTCTTTTTCCAAGTATCTGCATTCTTAGAAATTTGTCTCCGTGTTTTTGTTTTTACCATTTAGGTAATATATAAGGAAATTTATACCACTGTATATCAGGATAAATGAGTTTGTCATCAACAAAGTAGGTCCACAATATAAAAAAGAATTAAGATCTAAAATATTCTGGTCCTTTTCCACTTCCTTGTAATGTAAAATAAGGGTTTTATTTTTTAAATACTACATTTGATCAGTTGAAGATTTTAAATGTACCTGTAACTTCAAATTGTTAGGTAAGTCTAGAGCATCTTACTCTACTTCCCAAACTATTAATGTAGAAATAACTGGGATTTATATCTCTGAAAACATGGGTTTCTCTCCTCATAAGAATGCTGTCGTATCCTACCAGTGATTATGAAGAAATATTTGCTATAAGTCACAAGAACTATTATAGTATTACACATGGTAGGAAACCAGGTGCAGAATAAACATCAACCACTGCTGTCAAGTAATATAAAATAGAAGTACAATTAGCTATTACAAGAAAGCTTTTAAGGAAACTTTCCAAATGGAAACCTAGTGCTTTGAATAACTTAATTAACTTCCTATGGGATCAAATCAATCACTGTTAAGTACCTGTCATATATAAACATTGCCCACAGTAAGGCTCAATAAATGTTTTGTATTAATGCTAAAATTATTTATGCCTCTGTATTACAATATCTAAAGAAATGAAACGTATTTGCTATATTAACGAAGAACTTTTGTAATTGACCTAGCAACTGCTGTGATATTTAAGAAACTAATACTGAAAGTGAACAATAGGGGAGATGTATTGAATGGTTTATTAGGGGTTAGGGACCTAAAGACATTTCTCTGGGATACTGTTGTCATCTCTACAAATCAGTATGAAGTGAAAAGTTTTTTACATTCCATATATGCCTACATAATCATCTTATGACAGCTTGAAACTCAGCCCCAGTAACCACAGAGGGCAGTTGTTTCGAGTCATTCATGACTACATTTATGTATTTATTCATTCATTCAACAAGAATTGGATTCCTATGATGTCCACAAATTACATGTCCAGATAGATGTTATCATCCTGTTTTTCAAGATAAGGTGTGCCAATTTAGTTCTCCAAATTAAAATGGCTGAATATATCAAAATAATAATTCAAGCTTTGGCTGCTGGACTCCAAGCTCCATACTCTTAAACATTGCATTGTACCGGGGATAATTATAGTAAACAGTGGTTTTGTAATCTAGGAGTACATCAGGCCTGCTGTAACAGCTGATTTATTCTATTACTGAGATGGTACATAGCTACAGTCTACTTCGAGAACAGTGGAATCCAAACTTAGGGATTTAGAGAAAGAGTCACTGTGGCATTGATTCATTCACCGTAGTTTAGAACTGTTTTCTGTGCTGTACTTAAAACAGTATAATGATATAACATGGGAAATGTTGGCAAAGTTAATAAGAAACACAATTGCTATTTCTAACGTCATGTGGAAGAAGGTGGGCATTTTATGTTCACACACAGAAGTCTGGGGCTCTCTGGACAAGCGTATATGTTTGTTGGCTGTATATGTCAAGCACCCCATTTTTTCCAGTTCATGTGTTTTCACTTTTTCATCCCAATTATATTTTACATAGAGCAACACTTTAAGCAATATTTACTACTCATACTTTTCAGCACCTAAAATACACTTGTGTTTTATGTCTATTTCAATTAATATACAGAACGCCATCTAGGCATCTCCATCCCCGTTTTAATAAAAAGAACAAAGAAAGTTTATTTAAATTACTCCCGGTGGCCAGACGCACTGGCTGATGCCTGTAGTCTCAGCACTTTTGGAGGCAGAGGCAGGTGAATCTCATGAAGTCAGGAGTTCAAGACCAGCCTGGCACACATGGCCAACAGGATGAAATCTGTCTCTACTAAAAATACAAAAAAAGTAACTGAGCATGGTGGCAGGCACCTGTAATCGCAGCTACTTGGGATGCTGAGGCAGGAGAATCGCTTGAACCCCGGAGGTGGAGGTTGCAATGAGCTGAGATGGTGCCACTACACTCCAGCCTGGGTGACAGAGCAAGACTCTGTCTCAAAAATAATAATAATAATGAAATAAAATAAAAAATTACTCAGAGCCCTATTGGTGCTAAGTAGTGGAGTCATAATCAAACCTTTATTTATGTGGCTCAAAAGCCGATGCCTTCTTTTATTCAAGGTATTGAATTCTGCTTTCCATAATCTGATATGAATCTCTGAGAAAGAGTATAAGCTGCATCAGAATGGAGTTTAGTTTAGAATATTATTCCTCACTGGAATTTGATATCAGTAAGTTTTCTGGTAATACATTTAAAAAAATATTTTCTTGCATGTAAACAATTTCTGTGAGCCATTTAGATTAGATGACAACAGAATCCCTTGACATTTACAATTTTAAATGTCTTAGAATATTTGTTTGTGAAAGTGCAGCCCTAATCCCAAACAATATACACAATTAATGCATTCCATGATGAAATTTTCTT
Source organism: Gorilla gorilla gorilla (assembly GCF_029281585.2). Classification (NCBI taxonomy): domain Eukaryota; kingdom Metazoa; phylum Chordata; class Mammalia; order Primates; family Hominidae; genus Gorilla; species Gorilla gorilla. Next base: position 99,094,216 of record NC_073238.2, on the reverse strand, counting down.
ATAAATTGCGTTTATCAGATTCTATATAATAGATAAGTTGGAATGTTTGTTAAACCTATATTTCCCCCTGTGTTTTTATGCTTTTATGGTAAAGACAATTCTACTACCATAATACATATTATTCACAGGAAAAGCAGAACTGACAAATGTACTTCGATAACTGAAACGAACTGGAAAATAGAAAAAGGGAATTAGATGGTTCTATTACATTGATATAACTTTTCTACATTATCTTTATTTAGCTAAGGCAATATTTTCCAAGAATGTTTAGTCTTTGGCGACTTCCTCACATTATATCACATCCTGGAAGACAGGGATGGAATGAAGGCAAGAAACAGCAAAGCAGCTTTATACATTTCTAATAATAATAATAATTTGTTTGCATGCTAAACATTCCACTGAGCTTCTGATAGGCCATCAGCTATTTATTAGTTGGAATCAAACAGAACACAGAGTACAAGATTCTGAATAGAACATGAATCTTTTATTCACTAGATATAAGCACTTCAAATAACTGTCAAGATATTTAAATTGTCTGAAACAACATTTTCCTCATGAGTAAAATGGAGATACTAACACCTGTGTCATAGTGTTGCTATATTCAATTTGCATTTTAAAAAGTGCTTGAGAGACGCATAGTAAGCCTTCAACAAATGTTAGCATAGTATTATAATAGTGGAAATTAAAGAAGCAACAGTCCAAACTTAGTTTTGAACCAATTGAATAATAGGCACAGTTGCAAAATGGTGAGAAACATACTCGTTTTTTTGTTCCTGGTGAGGCTGGGTTTAGCGAACATAGCTCGAACTTGAGATGACTGCCACCTTCAGGCCTGGATATTACAACGCACTTGTGAGGAGTGTGAGTTTTTACACAGGTAATCTGAGTCCACCAAAGTAGACTACGGACAAAGAGAGCAAACCAATCACATAACATCTAACACTACCTCTATTTCTATGGCAAGGCGGGAATAGCACATGTTCAACTTTTTTCATATTAGTAAATATCCCTGCTTTGCATAGGGAGGATCCAGTGGTATGCAAAAGAAAAGAAACTGATTGCCAGTATTTTAAGGAAGGAAGTTCTTCATTTCTAGAATGGCTAAAAGGAAGAAAGATGTAGTCTAGTGAGGGCCATGGCTGAAGTCTCTGAAGCCACACTGCCTGAGATCAACCACAGCTCTACCAAATATTGTTGAGTAACATTCAGTTGGTCCCAAATTCAATTCACATAAGGATCGAAGTAGTTCATGTTTGTATAACACTCAGAAGAGAGCATAGCAGGGAACATGTTTTCCCCTACAGCTGATTTCTTTTATTCCCTATCTCAGTGAGGTAGAGTTTGCATACAGTTTTAGAATGCAAATATGAATAACGGAACCATTTCTTTCACAGGGTTTGGGGGAAGGTAAATACTGGTTACCTTCACAAATTCAGTGAATAGGAGAAAATTAAAAGAAAGAAGCTTGATAATGAAGTCAAAAGTTTTACTACTCACATGTGAACTTAAGAATTCCGAATGCTGTATTATACAATGGGTAACTTTAGTTAGAAGTTAATCTGTGTTAAAAACAAAATAAACACTTTGGTGTAGAACTGTCAAGCTTGAGTTTAAATTGGTTTTACAGAGAAAGCAGAGATATATCTGCAGCCATCTGATGATCTAATGATGCACATCAGTTTGCTTGAAAATCAGATAGGTTACTTGGAGAGAATGCATTCTAAGCAAATCACGGAAGCAAATAAAAATAAATATAAGTAAATAGCTTGATGCATAGGAGAATAGACAGTGTGATTTTTGAGGACAGTGGTTCTCTTTAACTTGTATTAATCTATACAAGCTTAGGATTCAAGCTTTAATCAACTTTCGTTTGTGACCCAGGGAAAAAGGGGGGCTATCAGTTATTATTATTAAATTTTCAGTAAAACTTTTTTTAGGACATGCGAGTGCAGGTAATACTGCTATCATGACACTCTAGAGATGATAACTCAAGAAGGGGTATCCATCTTGCCCTGGTATCCTTAGAATACAAAGCAGCTTTGGGCCTTCAATTGCTCCCACCAAACTTTGATACTGCTAATTACAATGGAAACCAATGCTCACATAGGGGCAGCAATATTCAGTAAAGGAATCAATCATACCTAGGAAACTCAGTGGGGAAACTATCTTCTAACATAAATTCCTACTCCAACCGTCAGAAGCCAAGCATTGAAGTGTATCAATCATGGATCTGACACAACATGCTAATTTTTGTTTTGCACTCAGTTGCCAAACAAAACACACAATGTGTTCAGTTTTTGGTTGTTTAGGGCAAGATTGGGAAAGCTGTCAAATAAATAAGTTACAGAAATCTCAAATGGAAATCTGTACCTACATCAAAAAATCAGTGACAAAGGTGAATTAATCATCAATCTGTCTGGCAAACTTAGTTAAACCACCTACAGAACAGTATTTCATGGCATCACTGTATGTCACAAAAAACTTTCAGATATGACTCAAAATAATTTTTAGGGATTCACACTCCTGTCCTTCAAAGAAGTCTCTGGATGTCCTTGGTTCTTAGGCTATGAAGTAAAGAAAGTCAGGGTGGAAGCATAGATAGTATCAAATATGATTATAGGAATGCCTGTATTTAAAGGTATTCAGTCTGGCTCTCTCCTTGGTTAATATTGATCTCATAATTGCACATTTTTTCCTTTCCTGTGTATATTATATGTTTTAGTGGTCATTCTTTCATATAAATTTGATTGGCAATTCTTCTCAAGTATTAATACATGCTCATAAAAAGAACATTTTGGAAATATTTAAATATTTACAAATAATAAAATTGGGAGTATTTGACATATTGTGCAGCATAACAAACACCAAAGTACTAAATTTTAAATGCTGCTTTTCTAGTTTCTGAAGCATTTTGTGGTCTGTTGTGTTTCAGCAGCTTATGGGCATTTCTCTAAGATTTTCAAAAATAAATCAAAGGCAAGATGAGCTGTACTCATTACTTATACATAATAAATAACATTTTCTTGATATGAAAATTTTTCATGGCTTAGCTATAATTTATAAACCTTAAAGTCAAATAAACTTCCACATCTTGTCAGGTTCCTTTGCCTCGTCATATTTTCTCCTTTAAAAATATTTTGCTATTAAAACTGCTAATCAATTAAATGTATGATGTATAAGTGTGCATGTGTGTATATATGGAGTTCATTCACAGCAGACTATAATTAGTGATTATTGACATATTATTTGTATCTATCCTGAGTCAAAAATGATATGAATTGTGATTTTCTATGGGAAATAAAACGAGATATTTTAATACACAAAAACACCAAGAACTTGTATAATGCAAGATACTCAATGTCTTAAAATGTAATTTTAAGTTTGGTAGTTGTTTCATATAGTGTGACAAAATTAAAACAGTAGCATGGTGAATGCCACATGAATTCTTTCATAAGAAATAAAATCTTTTTTTTTTTTTTGAGACGGAGTTTTGCGCTGTCGCCCAGACTGGAGTGCAGCGGTGCGATCTCGACTCACTGCAAGCTCCGCCTCCCGGGTTCACGCCATTCTCCTGCCTCAGCCCCCTGATTAGCTGGGACTACAGGCGCCCGCCACCACGCCCGGCTAATTTTTTGTAGTTTTAGTAGAGACGGGGTTTCACCGTGTTGGTCAGGATGGTCTCGATCTCCTGACCTCGTGATCCGTCCGCCTTGGTCTCCCAAAGTGCTGGGATTACAGGCGTGAGCCACCGCGTCTGGCCTATAAAATTTTTAAATAAGTTGAATTGGAACAATCTAAATTTTTTGGTACACATACCTTACCTACGTCCAAGAGAAGCCTGAAGTCTACTCAGGGATCGATTCTTCCCTGTTTTTAAGGGGGTGGCGAAAATTTCTAGCTTATTCAAAACTTTATGTCCCTTAGGCATTACCTCTCCTGCTGATTTTTGTTTCTATTTTCTACGCACTGTGAGCCTGAATAATGGCGCTCCCCTATTACATTTTCCTCTCATCTTTGTTGAAAACCTTGTGTGTCTTTTGGCCACACTGATTGCCCTCTAGTAGCTGAGTCTGATTTCTGGGTTCTTGGTGACCTCAGAATGGTTCTTTCATTGAATAAGTTATTTTTGAGCAACCATGATGTGCAGTTAGAAAAAACAGAAAAGATAATGTATAAGATGGAATGCTTTTTTTCCTTTTTTCTCTTAAAAATTTTATTTGCTTCAATTAGTGATGATTATGACACATAATTCTGAGGCTGTACATGATCCACATTAACTCACCAAGACATTCCCCTCAGCTTAGCTAAATTTTAAAAAGTATCTTCCTAACTCTAGACCCCTGACCTCCCTTTTCTTAGAAAACTTGTAAGTTCATATTCTTTCTCTGACCCTTAAATTACATACACATCTTATCTCAGCCTCTTGCGAGTTTTACAACTAAGGAATGTCTATTGCATGGGCCTAGGGGACATTTCTTTGGAATATAATAGTCTAAAAATGTAGTGCTGCTTACTCCCAGTCTCTGTGGAAGGTAGGGGTCTAATTTCAACAAGTGCCAATTAGCAAACAGAGATGGATGACCTAATCACAGGACAAATCTCTCTACCAAAGTCTTCTAGAACTTTCCACTAGCTCACTCCAGTGCTTAAAAAAATTTGCTTTTTGTTTCATGGGAGTTAAGTTGAATCTCTCTCCTATCACCTTGCTAATTTACTATGGTGCTACTTTTCTTTAACAGTTCTGGTATGCAACTCATAGGATTTGACTCATCATTGGATCTCAGAGAGCCTGGTACCCATAGCCCCAGGCTTATACCTTTAACTTTTGCCTTCCCAGATGATGGATTGATCAGGGAACTTATTTCTGAGCTATTGCTCTAAACTTCTGACCACTACAGGAATTGACTTTAATGCCACACTGATATGGGTTGGCTCTGTGTCCCCACCCAAATCTCATCTTGAGTTCTACTCCCAGAATTCCCTCATGTTGTGGGAGGGACCCGGTGGGAGATAACTGAATCACTGGGGCAGTTTCTCCCATACTGTTCTCCTGTTAGTGAATAAGTCTCACGAGATCTGATGGTTTGATAAGGGGAAATTCGTTTCGCTTGGTTCTCATTCTCTCTCTTGCCTGTTGCAATGTAAGATGCGCCTTTTGTCTTCCGCCATGATTTTGAGGCCTCCCCAGCCATGTGGAAATGTAAGCCCAATAAACCCTTTTTCCTGTATAAATTACTCAGTCTTGGGTATGTCTTTATCAGCAGTGTGAAAATGGACTAATACACATGCTCTTATTGTAATGAGCTTTTGTTTGATCGAACTTTGTTTATTTAACATTTAGAGTTCTTTTTGATTGTGGAGACCACATATGTGATGACCTCGTGTGCTAAATTATAGACACACATAAGTGCTTACATAAATTAAATATTCCTAAACCTGTCAAAAAATTTTAAAGTTGAATTTTTAATACTTACAATGTATTTTTAAAAAATATTATAAAATCTTGCCCAAATGTTTTAAAATTTTAATTTCACATGAATCAGATAAATCTTTGTCAAATAAGACTAGTTTAATATTTTTGATTTAATCAAAACTGCTTTGTTTTCTGAGTTCTCTCCATTAAATATGATACAAGCATACATTTTTATTTTACTTGGGTTTAGTAGTAAATATTATTTCTACCAGATGTTTAAAATTAACAAATTTGATTTTAATCATATTTTGTCATTATTCTGACAAATTTGTATTTCAACCCTAATTATGTTTTATATGTCTGCTTAAAAATACTTTTCAAAAGTTTTTTGATAACTCACAACATGAAACTTATGCCCAATTAAGTAATAGATATCCATTAAATATTTAGATCATTACTAAATAAACTAGTGAAACATTCGTTAGTAAGTGTATGTGTAAGTTTATATACTTTTGATTGATGTTTACATGATACAGAGAAGCTAAAAATATTGGGTTTGTTAATAAACATGTTATTTTGGCCACATTTGCAGAAGGACAGTCCCAAAATAACCTTGGGTGACCCAGCCCTTCCTCTTCCCACTTACGGTCTCAGGATAACTGTAGAATATGCTAAAAAGGTAGTGCCCTGATATAAGGAGGAACTATTCAGAGCAGCTCAGGTTTTGGCCTTGTCCCTCCTAGAACAGGATGCCCTACAGTGCTTTAGCTCAGGGAAACAAGTGTTTCCCAGAGTATAAAATCCCAGAGTGGAATGCTTTGGGGATCCCTCAGCTGAGGTGTGAAGTGAGGCATGCACAAACGAGACTCCATCTGCACTGGGCAGCTTTCCTGAGCAGTGGAGACCAGCTGGTCATGGAGCCTGGGCTTCTGTTGATTCTTGCACTCTATCTGTGAGTGACAAATTTGATTTGCAGAACCTGTTGTGAGAGTGTTCTGTCTCACTGTATTCGTACTCTGGCATTTGGGTTTGTGCAAAATGTTTTTTGCTCAGCCTCCTGAGTAGCTGGGACAACTGGCACCCACCAGCATGCTTGACTAATTTTTGTATTTTTAGTAGAGACGGGGTTTCACCATATTTGTCAAGCTGGTCTCGAACTCCTGACCTCTGGTGATCCACTTCCCTCGGCCTCCCAATGTGCTGGGATTATAGGCGTGAACCACTGCACCTGCCCTTTGTGCCAAATCTTTTAAAGGGGGTTTGGGAAAGACTTCCTGCCAGATCAAGAAAACTTGGCAGAAATTGGTGAGATGCTTAGAGTCTTCTCCTGGGATTGGTAACCAGTGGACCATATTCCCCATTCAAGGGCTAATGCCAGTGTACTGCGTATCTGCTAAAGAAGTTTGAAAAATAATAGCATAAGAAATTATAGACCTATAAATATTACAAGATGGTATATTCATAAACTGAATTAATTTGCTATAGAGTGTTGATATAGAACAGTTCACGGTGGTCTATTTCCTAGTTTTGTCTGTAAAGTATGTTAGGACTAGTTAAAATTATAATCAATATATGTGAATGAAACGACTAGAAATAATAAGTACAAGGGAAAACAACCTTGTATTCAGAGGATGCAAGAAGTTTATGATTTGCTTTGTTAAAGAAAATTATGAAAGTTTGTAGAATATGTTTTTGTTGCCAAAAAAAGTAATTTTTTTCTAATGGAAAATGACTAGTTCCAGAATGAGAAGAGAATATGCATGAAACCTAAATAGATATGGATAGCCATAGAAGGTTTCTCAGGAATGAAATTCTATTTTGTACCTCCAAGTCTAGTTAAGATTGGATGGGTTTATTTGTTATTATTCTTATGACTTTTAGTATCAATAGTGTAATGATGCAAAACTAGAACTTGTTTTTCTCTCTGTTAAAATGACATTTTCTTGGATTATCCGTCTGCTCTTAACAAGAGATTCCAAAAGTTTTGTTTTCTTTATCTTCTGAGTAATCTGCTTAGAAAGCACAAATTCTGTGTCATGTTAGGATAATTTCCTGTGTTTTAAGTTGATTTTATTAAGGGTTTGATTACTTTAGTGAACCTAGTCTTTTGCTTTAATAAAGAGCTAAAGTTTCTTATTGTTGTTTTATTGTTTTTTAAATCATGTTACCTCCTTGTTTGTTTTGAAATCCCTTACTGCCACTTTGTTTAAGTAGCTAGCCAAGTATTTCTTCTTTTTTGAGACGGAGTTTTGCTCCTGTTGCCCAGGTTGGAGTGCAGCGGCACAGTCTCCGCTCACTGAAACCTCCACCTCCCGGGTTTAAGAGATTCTCCTTCCTCAGCCTCCTGAGTAGCTGGATTACAGGAGCGCACCACCATGCCCAGCTAATTTTTTTTGTATTTTTAGTAGAGACGGGGTTTCAACATGTTGGCCAGGCTTGTCTCAAACTCCTGACCTCAGGTGATCCACCTGCCTCGGCCTCCCAAAGTGCAGGGATTACAGGCGTGAACCACCTCAGCTGGCTGCCAAGTATTTCTTAATGACAAATAATCCTTTTAGCCAAGAGTCCAAAACTTCTCACATTTTTGGATATTTCACCTACCCAAAATCAAATCTTAAATGAAACCTTTTATTTTTTTTAAATCTCAAATTGACTTTGGAATTTCCCAAAAGTCCCCTAGAAAGTCAGGAAGGATTTTTTTTCACCTAGTAAAATGAGAGGTGTGAAGAATAATTAGGTTTATTTGATATGTTGAGTTGCTTTTAAAGTACTGTCTAATAATAAGAAACCTTAACCTTCCTTAGGTTATATTTAACCTTTTCTAGGTAAAATGTTATTAATATAAATGTTTAAGAAACTTTAAAGTTCCCAGAAATTAGTCAATGCCTCACTGTCTGTGATATATATTGGTGCTGCTTTGCTGATATTCAGTAAGGAGAGTATAATGTTATCTGTCATAATTTCTAAGTTGTTCAGTGAAAAAGGTTGAACACCCAAATCTCCCAGTCTCGATGGGAGGGTAGGAGCCTCATGTTAATAAGCACAGGTTAGGAAACACAGAGACGTAATTACCTTGACCACCTTCCTGTGACATGTCCTCCAGAGCCTTTTCACCAGCTCACTCTAGTGCTAAAAAACCTTTCAGCTTTTGTTTCAGTAGAATTCAATCTCTGTCCCATAATCCAATATTCTTGAATGAAGTGTTCTTTGCCTATTCAATTTGTCAGTAGAATTTTTCATGAGCACGTCCTTTACGTGAGTATAGTATAGTTAACATATATCATTTTTCCCTGATAGCCTGTCCCTTTGTACTGTGCATCACAAACATCTAATTTAATCCACAATCAACTTCAAGAGTTGTTTCACTCTATTTATTTAGCTGAGGAAACTGAGGTTTAGATAAGCTAAGTAAATCATCACACGAAGTCATTCAGATAAGCTTCAGGACCCCTCTGTTATCCCACTTCTTTTAAGGTGCTGTGCCTATTTTTGTGCTTATGGTCCTGTATTTTTTTTTCTTAAAAGAAGATCCTCCCAGATTGTTTGAAATGTTACTGAACCTGGACATGCCTTCACACAGCTAATGAGTGTTAAATTTAGTGTAGTGTTCCAACAGTCTCCATGGTTGGTTGGTTACAGGACCTCCTATGGATACAAAAATCTGTGGATGCTTACATCCCTGATATAAAATGGCATCGTATTTACATATAACCTGTGCACATCCTCCCATATACTATATTTTAAATCCTCTCTAATTACTTATAATACCTAATACAATGGAGATGTTTTGTAAAAAGTTGTTATACTGTATTATTTAGAGAATAATTAAAAGAAAAAGTCTGTATATATTCAATACAGGCACAAATTTTTAAAAATATTTTTGATCTATAATTGATTGAATCCAGTGATGTAGAATGGTTACAAAAGGTCCAAATGTATTTAAATCTGGAAGGTCTGCATCCAATGCCTGTGTGCTCCTTTCATTACAGTTACTTTCCAGATTTGTTCTTTGGTGCCCTAGTGTTCGTAGAATTAGCTTGAAGGCAGATGTGCAGAATTGTTGGCAGCAGGAGAAGCTGAGGTCTGGGACCTCCACTCCAACTGCAACCAGACCAGCCTTGCTTCTATATCTCCATTTATCTATTTCTATGTTATTTGAACCAAATTTGTTTGGAAGAAATGATTCTGTGGGCAAAATGGTTTAAAAGTAGTGGCATAATGCAGTGTTGCTTAGTCTCCTTTTCACTGAATACATGTTGATATAGGGTAGCAAGTGTGGAAAGTTAATTATACAAAATGTATTAAATATATTTTGAACTGAAAAGGCCTAAGAAATTATCTAGTTCAGCCTTTCTTTTTAAAGATTGGAGAAATGACTCACAGAAGCGAAAGTAATTTACCTAAGGTCAAAGACTAGTTCAGCATAGAATTGCAATTATTAAACTCTCATAATACATTATGTCACCAGTTTATTTGAGAGAGAGTTCTAAAAACCATCTAATGAAACTTGTTATTATATTGACTGCAGTGATGCTTTGGGGGTCATTGTTCACTATATATCACTTTATTCTTTTTATGAGTGAGCACAAAAGTTATTTAACTTAGTTTAAAAAATCAAAACAATTGGCCGGGCGTGGTGGCTCACGCCTGTAATCCCAGCACTTTGGGAGGCTGAGGTGGGCGGATCACGAGGTCAGGAGATCGAGACCATCCTGGCTAACATGGTGAAACCTCGTCTCTACTAAAAAAAATACAAAAAATTAGCCGAGTGTGGTGGCAGGAGCCTGTAGTCCCAGCTGTTCGGGAGGCTGAGGTGGGAGAATGGCGTGAACTCAGCAGGTGGAGCTTGCAGTGAGCAGAGATCATACCACTGCACTCCAGGCTGGGCAACAGAGCGAGATTCCATCTCAAAAAAAAAATAATAAAAACAATTTGTATTGAATAGTTTTTGGGGTTGTTTTGCTCTCCTTATCATGTTAAATTGTATGATTGAATTTCTCTTTGGTTGGCCAAACAGACTGACGAGCTTAAAACTATCACTGAAAAGGTTGAGTTGCAGCCATATAAAGGATACAGAATTTCACAGTTTGTATTATCTCTACCAAGTTTATTCCTGCTTTTTTGCTGTTTAGTATAATTTTTCCAAGACTTTAAGTTTTTTCATTATACATTGGTAGATTTATCTATCTTTTGGTAAACTGTCACAATTCATTTGGACTGAATCTAGACAGTAAGACAGGGGCCATTTTCCATGAAGATTTTTGTGTAACTGTATTCCCATCTCATTTATACAGAAGTATTTTCCTAAATCTGAGCACAGAGTTTTATACGTGATAGACATCCAATAAATATTGATTGAATGGATAAATGTACAAAGGGAAGTTATAACAAATTTCAATATGTAACTTAAAAACTTAGAATGCCAAAATTCTAAAGGCAATGACAAAGTGAAGACAAGAGTTGAGTCTCCAGATCCTCAGATGAAGTTCATGTATTCAGCTCTTACAGTGTTTTGGATTTTGTGCTATACACTTTGTAGAAACTATCACATTTCATAATCTTATGCAGTCAGGCTATAAGGCTTATTTTAAAGATGAGGAAACCAAGGTGCAGATGGGTTAAGACCAAGTTTACATGATCAGCAAATTGCAGAGTCAGTGTTTGGACCTTTATATATATTTTTAGGAGCAACAATTTTGTGCTCTTTTAACATTTTAAAAATAACATTTTTTCTTTACTTTTAAAAATTACTTTTTTGTTTACTTTTGTAATCATTTTTATTATCTTGCAAGTTATTATGTGTCCCAGTAAAGTTATGAAGAAAGTAATACGATGGTTTAAAGCAAGGAGATACTACTTACATTTAATGAATTATGTGGTGGTTTTTAAGTTACGTATTGAAATTTGAATGGGATTTGAACTTTAAGAAAGAAGAAAAAGATAAACATAAATCAGACATATTAGCATCCTCTGAGAAGAGGCCCATAGTCATAAAATGTGTCCATAATCAAATAAACCTGATTAAGGATTCTTTCCATATCCCTCTCAAGATAAATGTTGAATTGGGTTAAATAGATTTTCTTGACAATTATGGAGATTGACGGTCTATAATACATAAAATAGTAATTCAGAAGAAAAGATCTAGAGTATGAATGTTGGATTTGAAACCCATAACCACTGTTTATTCTCTTGAACAAGTTACTTTCTCTCCATGTAATCTATTTCAGTTTCCTTTCTAAAAAGATAAAGCTACAGTTAGTTATTGTACCACAATTGCTGCATAAACTGTGTAATCCTTCATATATCAAAAAGGACAATGCCTTGCAGGTGTTACCTTTCATTTACTCTGTTTGTTATCAGTTACTTTGAAAAACATATTTTCTGATGTTTTATGAACAACTATTTTGTATTCATAAAGACATTTTCTTCTAATGATCCTCCGGGTGGAAATCATAAGCTATTTCCTTACATTTCCCTAGATCTAGTGATTAGAGATGTCTGATCACTTTGAAATTTATTTCTCTCTTCATTTCAGTTTTGAGTCTTCTAGTCAGGTAGTCATGAGTAGTAGGTACTGTTCAATTCTGCCTAACATGTTATTCATTACCAATGAAGTGAAGTATTCTTTGCAGTAGTTTTTATCTTTATTCAATCCTCAATGCTTGAGGATACAATAAAAGATCAAGAAGCCATCATAAGTATGTATTTCCAGTTCCCTAGGGAATTTTTACAACTCAAAAACCTAAGTATTATCAAAGCTTTTGAGATGGAAGCCCGGAATTGGTGTATATTAATGACTATGCTTTTGAACTGCTTATGCAATAAAATATGCAAAGGCCAAGATAAACTTTCAGAGCTAGCATAGTCCTGATTATCTTTAAAAGAATACCAGAGTTACTCACTACAAAGAGAATATACATAAAATATTTTAATTGTCAATTATTGAAAATTGACATTTTAATAGACAAAAATATTAGCTGAAATATACATATATATCCTCACACTATTATTATCATGTAAATAACTAAGTCATTCAATTCAAAAATAATCTCCCAAATGCCTATGTAGTATGTAGAGTAAGTCAGCTCTTCTGCCAGTTTCAATGTTATAAGTCATCAAAGCAAATTATCCAGACCTTCAAACTAATTATAATCTGCAGAAGAAAATAAAGGAAATTAACAAGTAAGGTATCCTGAAGTAAGCATGAGGTCATTGGAGCACAAAGAAGAAAATGCCTATGAAATTGGAAACAAAGCAAACATTTTAGATCAGGGTAACCCTTGAACTGATACAGAATTTGCCAGCTGCTTTATATAAATGCAAAATTTACATAAATGCAAAATTTTACACAATGGATATTACCTCCACACAGCTGCACAAGTGATTGTCATATATGTCTTACTCAAAATCTAAAAGTCTTTACCTAGATATACATTTTCCTGTCCATCTAATGATTATTATGTAACATTCTCTTTTTTCTATAAAATGTCCAAACTAAGAGTGAATTTTTCTACTATTCCGTCAGAGGTTATTTCCCTTGTAGCAAGATTGTAATAATCCTAATACATGTTCTTAAATAGTATTAAAAAAAGGTAAAGACATGCCAGATGGAGAGTACAACCTGTGCCATGGCAAACAGCTGTGACATACAACGACGTTTTGTGAAACTTCAAGCAGTTTTGTTTGAGTGACTGTGTAAGAGTGAGTGGTGAATTCAGACAAGTAAGAACTTATATTAAGATTTCATAAAAGACCTTATTTGAAGATGAAGAAGTTTGAAATTTTCACAAGTATTTCTGAAAATCTATTGAAGAATTTTAAGAAGTATAGGCACACTGACATTAATTTTTAAAATTAATATAATTATGAAAATTTTCAGTCAAAAGCTGAGGAACCAGTATAAAATTAACCACTATACATTTATAACCCAAATGCAACAATTATCAAATCATTTAAATATTTATAATACTCCTTTGCTGACATGTAATAACTAAACCATAATTAAATGTCCCCAATAATCTCAATATGATTAATTTCTACGGTTGTTGTTTTAATCCGAACCCATATGAGGTATTCCCATTATGTTTGGTTATTGTACAATGTAAGTCTCTTGGTGTGGAATAAAGTACCCTTCATTGCTTTTAGTTTCTACTATTGATTGTTGCGAAGTCCAGACCAATTCTCTTTTAGATTTCTCATATTTTATAATTTTATTTATTGATTGATGTCATTTGTTCTTCTACCTTCTGTTTTGTGTTAGGTGACATTAACTCTAGAAGCTTGATTTAGTTCGTCTCCAACTTGTCAAAAAATAATCCAGAATTAGTTTAGTAGAACATACAGCTGAATTTCTTTATATACAAGGTAAATTATCAGTTATATAATAGTAAGTGAACAAAAGCAAAGCAGAGTTTACAAAACAGTCTGTGGGACAATGAGCTGTGTTCTGTTGTGTTCTTGTGTTTGTTTACATTTCTTTTTCTAAGCCCTGATAAAAAAACCACCAGGGCTTAGCAGCCTGCTCTAAAGTAGATCAACACAGTTATTAGGGAAAGCAATTTCAATAATCTGCAGTGTTTCAAAAAAAAATTGTGATTTCAACTATAAAAGCTACATGCTTTGTTTATCTCTGGGTAATGGGCATTGGTACCCATCTGTTACCATCTCTGCTAGGTAAGCCAGGATTGTGCCGTTTCCCTCATAGTAATCCCTCAGTCTTTCCTTTGGGTCAAACTCGGGTCCCAGAGGAGCCAAACTGACTATGAAGGCTAAAGTCTTTTTATGACATACCATCTGCTGGATGACAGATACAAGTTATCAAAGGAAATAAATGTTTAATCACCTGTATATCACAAAGCAGAGGAAGGCAAAAATAATAATAATAATAATAATTATTATTATTATACTTTAAGTTTTAGGGTACATGTGCACAATGTGCAGGTTAGTTACACATGTATACATGCGCCATGCACCCATTAATTCGTCATTTAGCATTAGGTATATCTAATGCTGCACCCATTAATTCGTCATTTAGCATTAGGTATATCTCCTAAAGCTATCCCTCCCCCCTCCCCCCACCCCACAACAGTCCCCAGAGTGTGACGTTCCCCTTCCTGTGTCCATGTGTTCTCATTGTTCAATTCCCATCTATGAGTGAGAACGTGCGGTGTTTGGTTTTTTGTCCTTGCGATAGTTTACTGAGAATGATGATTTCCAATTTCATCCATGTCCCTACAAAGGACATGAACTCATCATTTTTTGTGGCTGCATAGTATTCCATGGTGTATATGTACCACATTTTCTTAATCCAGTCTATCATTGTTGGACATTTGGGTTGGTTCCAAGTCTTTGCTATTGTGAATAGTGCCGCAATAAACATACGTGTGCATGTGTCTTTATAGCAGCATGATTTATAGTCATTTGGGTATATACCCAGTAATGGGATGGCTGGGTCAAATGGTATTTCTAGTTCTAGATCCCTGAGGAATCGCCACACTGACTTCCACAATGGTTGAACTAGTTTACAGTCCCACCAACAGTGTAAAAGTGTTCCTATTTCTCCACATCCTCTCCAGCACCTGTTGTTTCCTGACTTTTTAATGACTGCCATTCTAACTGGTGTGAGATGGTATCTCATTGTGGTTTTGATTTGCATTTCTCTGATGGCCAGTGATGATGAGCATTTTTTCATGTGTCTTTTGGCTGCATAAATGTCTTCTTTTGAGAAGTGTCTGTTCATATCCTTTGCCCACTTTTTAATGGGGTTGTTTGTTTTTTTCCTGTAAATTTGTTTGAGTTCATTGCAGATTCTGGATATTAGCCCTTTGTCAGATGAGTAGGTTGTGAAAATTTTCTCCCATTTTGTAGGTTGCCTGTTCACTCTGATGGTAGTTTCTTTTGCTGTGCAGAAGCTCTTTAGTTTAATTAGATCCCGTTTGTCAATTTCGGCTTTTGTTGCCATTGCTTTTGGTGTTTTAGACATGAAGGAAGGAAAAAATTATTTGTACAATCACAAATATATTAGGCAACATTCAGAAACTTATTTTTATTTAGTTTTGTTTTGTTTTATTGGTGTACACTCACCTAAAAGAATTAATCCCATAGATTAGCTTGGACAAATTTTGATAACCAACATTTTTTTTTTCCTAATTGAATACTTGATGGTTCCACTTGTCCCGAAGTGGTTAACTTGCTTTAGATTGTACAGACACATTTGTTGGATATGTAACATTCAGGCAGTTATCTTCAATAATGGAGCAATAATCAGAATAAGTTGTAGATGTTTTAGACTGGACTAGAAAGTTGTGTATAAATTAGTGAATGCAATTACTAAATCACCACATTAGGCTGTTTATAACTTATAAACAACTAAGAGACTTGTTTGAATTCTGAAAAAGGCAAATATATGAAGTGACAAATATGCCACATTTTGATAAAGAAGCATGCTAGACACAAAAATATATAGTTCTAAGGTACAAAATGAGGAGACATCAAGTGGAGATTGGTAAAAGTTGCTATCTGGATTTGTTAGTTTTATTGTGGAAAACAAATTAATCTCCTGGATGGAGCTAAACTAATGCTTTTATCTGGCTTTATTTAAAAAAATCCAACTCCACATTAGTTTTAAAACTCAACTTTAAAACCTTTATCACAGGTTCTCATTTGTTTAAGGCCATCTTATCTCACCCTAAGTTCTTTTAGTAAATCATCTGTATGAAAAATATAATAAAATATAAAGTTTCAAATTGTCTCTAGAATTTTTAATACAGAATATTCCACACTAATTTAACATGCCTAAACACAGAAAGAGAATGGACAAATAATATCAAATTTACAGTGGGTACAGGTATTGAGTAAATTCGACTAATATTTTAAAATTACTTTTACTAATGTGATCAAAATTAAAAGACAAGCTAATGATTTTCAACAGAGAACTATAACTTTAAACATAATAAGTTGACATTATAGAAGTAAAAATAAAAAAACTGAAAGTAAGCACTTAATGAATAGGTTTCATTATTCATCAGATATAATTGATAAGGAAATTAATGAACTGAAACAAAGGTAGAAGAAAATATGCGGAGTAACTAAATCTTAAAATACATAAGCAAAAATTAAAAAGAAATAATAAGAATTGTATAATCTTATTTAACATATATCTCTAGCAAATCATCTCTAAGCATTATATAGCCATTAAGAAAGAATGAAAAACAAAATTGAGCTAAGTACTAAGTGACTATATGCACACAAAGTCTGTTTCCAAAAACTGCTAAACTCACTTTTGTTGTTGTTATTCTGGGTCACATAGCAAGTCTCAATATGTTTCAAAGGATTACAACATATAAAGTATGTATTCTTATCCACGAAAATCAATATAGAAATCAAATTTTTAAAAGATAACTAAAAACAAAATCTATATATGTTTGGAAATGAAGATATATGTGTCTAAAATCTCATTGGTAAAGAATTAAAATTAGAAAAATATTTTGAAGGTATATTTAATAAAATATAACTTAGAACATGTATACTGCTCCAAAAGTTACCCTTAAAGTATGTGTGTGTGTGTGTGTGTGTGTTAGGAATATATGTATGGATATATAGGGATATGTGTATACAAATATATGTATCCCCTATAGAAAATAAAGTCTGAAAATTAGTAATAAAGTATCCATCTTCAAAAATTAGACAACTAAAAGCAAATTAAATGCAATGAAAGTAGAAATAAAGATATAATAATTACAATAGAATAAATTAATACAGCATAGGATACAAATATGTATTAGAAAATATCAGCAACTCAGTTGTGGTTCTCTTAACAGAGTAATAAAATTGATGAAGCCTGGTAAGACTGACTAAGGAAAAATTAGAGAAGACACAATTTCCAAATTCAGGAATTAAAACAAGATATCATTATAGACTTCATAGACACTAAAAAGATAATATTGAAACTGACCTAATAGTCCCATATACGGCTTTTTTGATAAACATAGAAATTGACCTTTCTGGTCTTAAAGCTTGAAACTTACCTTTGTTTTATCTGAGTTCCTTCCTCAGGAAAGGACTCTCAGTTCCCTCAAAAAGTACCAAAGAACTGAAACTCACCAGACACCACAACCAGGCAAAGAGATGCCAAACCCCTCATTTGCTTTGATTGCTTCCTAACCAACCATCTGCGTCTTGTTGACCCACTCCTCTTCTTGCTTACTCCTCTGTAGTTCATGTTTTCCCACACGTAGTTCTATTTCTTCACTGCTATATAAACTCCTAATTGTAGTCTGTCAGGGAGATGAGTTTAGACTAATCTCCCATCTCCTCAGCTGTAGCACCTGATTAAAACCTTCTTCCCTGGCAATACTCATTGTTTCAGTGTTTGGCTTTTTGTGCAGTGAGCAGCAGTACCTAGACTGAACTCCCTGGCATTTTTGTAACAATATAAGAATATTATAAACTATTTTTTCCCACAAATTTTTAAAAATTTAGATAAAATTGAACATCTGCAGAAAAAAATACTATGAAACACAGTTGCAAACATTCTCCGGAAAATAAATCCCATCTACAATATGTATTACATTCAACCAAATTGATAAAAATTGGTTTAATATTTTAAAATATCTGAAATTTTAAAAATATCATTATCTTAATAAATTTCAAAACTATTATAACATTTAATACATGGTAAATATCTTTGCAAATTATGTAGAATAGAACTGTATCAATCTCATAGAGTATCTAGAAAAATGTATACAGCAAACATCACATTTAGTATAAAAAAAAATAGAGGCATTCACTGAGATTGGAAATAAAATAAACCTTGCTGCCCTCCACATTTCTACTAGGCTGAAGGTCCCTACCAATGCAAAATAAAAAAAAGAATAAAAATAAATAAAATATATAATGATTGTAGAGAAAAAATTGAGTTGATTTCATTGTGCATATTAAAAATACAAACTAATGTACAGGTAAACTTTAGAATTAAGTTTACTAAAGCTGCTTTTTTTCAACAAGGATATTTGTGTTGTCATATACTAGTAACAAGCAGTAGAAAATAAACTGCAATAAAACAATATAATTTATAGGAACAATACAAATATGTAGGTATTCATTTGCCTAACAAAATATTTAGAAATTTTAGCACAAAAATCTATGAAGTATTATTGATAGTATTTTCTAATTTACATAAGCAGAAATATATACTGTGGTCTTGGAATAAAGGCTTTATATTGTAGGAAACTATATCTTAACTCACTATATATAAAGCACTAACAATAAAAATTTGACAAATTGGACTACCTGAAACTTAGGGACATCTATGTATCAGAACTAAAGGTAATCTACAGACTGCTATAAATATTTGCATTTAATTTATATAATAAAGGACTTCACATAAAATATACAAGTGACAGGTAAAATCTATTCAAAATTTTCGAAACAAAAGAAAAAATTGAGCAACAAATTGAAAGTGCATTTCCTAAGTGATATCCAAACTGCCCTGAAACATAAGAAATTCCATTTCAATTCATTAGGCATAAGATAAATGCAAATTGAAATCACAATTACTGCACAGCTATTAGAATGACCTCTACTAGCAGCTATGCAGAAAGGGTCTCCCTGATTGCCTCATCTCCAACATGCCTCACGCATTCCCCCTGATTCTCTTTGACCTCAGTGTGGCCCACCCACTCACCCAGGCAGATGAGCTCCAAATCTTCACCAATGTTCAGAGCTTTCTATTATTTCCTCTTGGTATTCTTCATGTTGTGGCTCCTCCTCACCCTCCCTCACAAGTTCCATTTCTCAAGATTTAACTGACTATTGGGTATTCTTTCAAGTTCAGGTGGGCAGTCTCTTGATAACTGAATCCTTCAGGGTCAGTGGGTAGACCCCAATATACAATAAGAGACATAAGATTAATGATAGCCATTAGCCCCATGCAAACAACTTGCAGGGCCAATACTGTGTTTCATTCAGCTATATAATGCAACTTAGCCTGGCGATTTCCAATGCTGAACCGCAGAGTTCCAGCGGATAAGTGTAGTTTAGCACAGATGCTAGTCTCATAAACCTTACAGCAAAGCTTACCCTTATAGCTTACATCCTCTTTATGTAAGAAACACCTGGTTATTTACCCGGACTGAATACAGGAATAAGAAAAGGGGAAGAACCCCCAAACTCTGAGAATGGTCTCTGCACAGAAACGCTTCTGGTCAGGGGGTAAACTGATACCCTGTTTGTATCTGCCCAATGCCATGGCCCGTTCCTGCTATCTGTCTTGTAAGAGCGCTGCCAAAATAAACTGCTTGAGCACCAGATGATGTCTAAGGCTCATCTTTGACTGGAAGCAGCCTGAAAGAAAAAACATTGCTTCTGGGGAGGCTGATTAACTAGGACCACCGGAAACCCTCAAAAAACAGGTAGTAAGAATGTTTCCAGAGCCACACTAAGTAAACGGAATATAGGTTTCATACTTGTTTAAGCAGGAAGAAGAAGGAACAGAGACATAGACAGTAGAACTCATCATATAAAGACCACTCTAGTACCTAAGAACTTAATCACCGGAAAGACTCATAGTCATATGTTAAAACATTTCTACAGTCTTGTTTATACAAATTGTTTAATATGTGGGAAATTCTTTCTAATATTAGAAAATGTATTGCAACCAGCATTAGCATTTAGGCACCTAAAACACAGAATCTCTTATAATTGAGGTAGGGAGAATGGGAGAAGGAGCAAAAGAGATTTGTTAACTTTATATCGAATTAATGTCCTAAGAAATTTTAAGTAGGTAAAAATTATTGTTTACAAATCTAATAGAAACATAATTATATTTATAATGTATATATATTATTTTTCCATAGATTATTGGGGTACATGCGGTGTTTGGTTGCATGAGTAAGTTCTTTAGTGGTGATTTGTGAGATTTTGGTGCACCCATCATCAGAGCAGTATACATTGCACCCTATTTGTAGTCTTTTATCCCTCGCCCCCCTCATATCCTTCCCCCCAAGTCCCCAAAGTCCATTGTATCATTCTCACACCTTTGTGTCCTCATAGCTTAGCTCCTATATATAAGTGAGTACATACAACATTTGGTTTTCCATTCCTGAGTTACTTCACTTAGAATAATAGTCTCCACTCTCATCCAGGTCACTGCAGATGCCATTAATTCATTCTTTTTTATGGCTGAGTAGTATTGCATTGTATATTTATACCAGTTTCTTTATCCACTGGTTGATTGATGGGCTTTTGGGTTGGTTCCATGATTTTGCAATTGCAAATTGTGTTGCCATAAACATGCATATGCAAGTATCTCTTTTTGTATAATGACTTCTTGTCCTCTGGGTAGATACCCAGTAGTGAGATTGCTGGATCAAATGGTAATTCTTTCAGTTCTTTAAGGAATCTCCATACTGTTTTCCATAGTGGTTGTACCAGTTTACATTCCTACCAACGGTGTAGAAGTGTTCCCTGATCACCACATCCTCGCCAACATCAACTGCTGTTTGGTTTTTTGATTATGGCCATTCTTGCAGGTGTAAGGTGATATCACATTCTGGTTTTGATTTGCATTTCCCTGATCATTAGTGATGTTGAGTATTTTTTCATATGTTTGATGGCCATTTGTATACCCTCTTTTAAGAATTGTCTGTTCATGTTCTTAGCCCACTTTTTGATAGGATTTTTTGTTTGTTTGTTTTTTGCTGATTTGACTAGTTCATTGTAGATTCTTAATATTAGTCCTTTGTCAGATGTATAGATTGCGAAGACTTTCTTCCATTCTGTGGGTTGTCTGTTTACTCTGCTGACACTTCCATTTGCCATGCAAAAGCTGTTTAGTTTAATTAACTCCCAGCTATTTAGTTTTTTTTATTGCATTTGCTTTTAGGTTCTTGGTCATGAAATCCTTGCACAAGCCAATGTTTAGAAGGGTTTTTCCAATGTTATCTTCCAGAAGTTTTATAGTTTTAGGTCTTAGATTTAAGTCCTTAATCCATCCTTAGTTGATTTTTGTAAAAGATGAGAGATGAGGATCCAGTTTCATTCTCCTACATGTGGTTAGCCAATTATCCCAGCACCATTTGTTGAAAAGGGTGTCCTTTCCCCACTTTATGTTTTTGTTTGCTTTCTTGAAGATCAGCTGGCTGTAAATATTTGATTTTATTTGTGGGTTCTCTCTTCTGTTCCATTGGTCTATGTGCCTATTTTTATACCAGTACCATGCTGTTTTGGTGACTATGGCCTTATAGTGTAGTTTGAATCAGGTAGTGTGATGCCTCCAGATTTGTTCTTTTTGCTTGGTCTTGCTTTTGCTATGTGGGGTCTTTTTTGGTTTCATATGAATCTTAGAATTGTTTTTTCTAGTTCTGTGAAGAATGATCATGGTATTTTGATGGGGATTATGCTGAATTTGTGGACTGCTTTTGGCAGTCTGGTCATTTTCACAATATTGATTCTACCCATCCATGAGCATGGGATGTGTTTCCATTTGTTTGTGTCATGTATGATTTCCCTCAGCAGTGTTTTGTAGTTTTCCTTATAGAAGTCTTTCACATCCTTGGCTAGGTATATTCCTAAGTATTCAATTTTTTTTTGGAGCTATTGTAAATGAGGTTGAGTTCTTGATTTGATTCTCTGCTTGGTCACTGTTGGTGTATAGAAGAGATACTGATTTGTGTAGATTAATCTTGTATCTGGAAACTTTGCGGAATTATTTTATTAGTTCCAGGAGCTTTCTGGAGGAACCTTTTGCATTTTCAAGGTAAATGATCATATCATCAGCAAACAGTGGCAGTTTGACTTCCTATTTACCGATTCGGATGCCCTTTATTTCTTTCTCTTGTCTGATTGCTCTGGCTAGGACTTTCAATACCATGTTGAAAAGGAGTGGTGAAAGTGGGCATCCTTGTCTTGTTCCAGTTCTCTGAGGGAATGCTTTCAGCTTTTCCCCATTCAGTATTATGTTGGCTGTGGATTTGTCATAGATGACTTTTATTACATTGAGGTATGTTTCTTGTATGCTGATTTTGCTGAGAGTTTTAATCATAAAGGGATGCTGGATTTTGTCAAATGCCTTTCCTTCATCTATTGAGATGATCATATGATTTTTGTTTTTAATTCTATTTATGTGGAATCACACCTCAAGGGACTAGAGAAACAAGAAAAAACCAAACCCAAACCCAACAGAAGAAAGAAAGTAACCAAGATCAGAGCAGAACTAAATGAAATTTAAATTTAAAAAATGCAAAACATAAATGAAACAAAAAGGTGGATCTTGGAAAAGATAAATAAATTTGATAGACCATTAGCAAGGTTAACCAAGAAAAGAAGAGAGAAAATCCAAATAACCTCAATAAGAAATGAAACGGGAGATGTTACAACTGACACCACAGAAATACCAAAGATCATTCAAGCCTACAATATGCACATGGACTAGAAAACCTAGAAGAGATGGATAAATTCCTGCAAGAATACAACCCTCCTAGCTTAAATCAGGAAGAATTAGATACCCTGAACAGACCAATAACAAGCAGAGAGATTGAAATGGTAATTTAAAAACTACCAACAAAAAAAGGTCCAGGACCAGAGCGAGTCACAGCAGAATTCTACCAGACATTCAAAGAAGAATTGGTACTAATCCTTTTGACACTATTCCACAAGACAGAGAAGAGGGAACCCTCTCTAATTCATTCTATGAAGCCAGCATAACCCTAATACCAAAACCAGGAAAGGACATAGCCAGAAAGACAGCTACAGATCGATATTCCTGATGAACATAGATGCTAAAAACCCTAACAAAATACTAGCTAACCAAATCCAACAACATATCAAAGATAATCTACCATAAGCAAGTGAGTGTTATACAAGGGATGCAGGAATGGTTTAATAATTATATTTGTCAGTGTTATTTATAAACAATTGTACATATTGAATATTATTATAGAAGGTATGCATTGTTTGATTATTTCATTTAAAAACAATTTTCAACATCCATCCATAATAATTCCCCTTGCCCTACCTCCCTTCTCTGTTCTAAATTTCCCGTCAACCCAGAATATTCTAATACTATCCACTCAGACAACTAGCTGCTGTTTCATGCACTGGAATATTTGAAGAATAGCTGCATGCCAGATGGAAATCACAGGTAGCAGTGCCAAACAATGTATTTAAAAAGCATGATTTTACTTTTATATTCCTTTGGAGTCTATTAATATTTTTATGAACTCAGAGTTGGAAAAAACAATATCAGTGTGTGATTTTGGGAACAGTGTTACTCAGAAAAAAAAAAGGAAAAATACAAAAAGAAAATGTTATATAGCAGAGCAGAAAAGGAAGGGGTGGAGCCTAGGATAAAGTTCCAATATAGATAAAAGTATGGATCCTGATCTCCTAATGTAGGTTACTAAGGGGTCAAAGAGTCCGCGTGTAATAAGGAAAACACATCAGTTCTGTAACTAAGTGTTATGAAGAACCTCACTACCTCACTTTGGCTTGACTTCTCATGTTGTTGAATCAGAGAATCTTTTAATGTTTGCCTTTTACTTTTGACTTTCTCAGGAGCTAATGGAAGTAACAGGATACAGGAACCCATAATATGGAGATATTCCTGACAGCTGATAATATGAAAGAAACAAAATCCACTGGACACAGTAGCCATACTGAAGTTTGAGTGCTTTATGTGATGTTAGTAAAATGTGGATGCAATAGTGTGAGAGTGTAAAGGGGAAGACCAGGAAGTTCACAAGGAAAATGACAAACTAATGACAAAAATTTTTAAGAATTACTATAGGAATACTGAAGGAATACTTTTGGTTGGGTAGCAGATGACTTCTGAAAATGTGGGTACTCAATAACGGATGGCCCTCTGATAATAATAATTTTCTGTCTTCTGGAGGTCTTCATGGAAGTGTTTAAAGTACTTGAATTTGTACTGAGAGAGGCTGACGTTTGACTTTCAGTATTAACATTCCTCATCTTTTCTCAAAAAAATTTCTCCTGTTTGAGCAAAAATTATAAAGAAAATCCAGTTGCCTATTAATTTAATGGGAATGATATGATCTTTTAATAATATCAGTAACTAATACTGGCCTGCAACATTATATTTTTACAGCTATATTTTCATAAGTAACCCACAATATACACGCTTTTTGGCACTCTTCTAAATATTCCAAATTAGATAGTATGAGAAATCTAAACCAAATAATCATTCTTGCAGGCTTGGATATGATGATCATGTTATAATTCCTCAACTATTCACTAAAGCCTTATGGATTCCACTATATTAAGCTATGGGTATGTCTATGTAAGAAGTACACAGTATAACTTTAGGTATATGATATACTTACTATGTATAAAATGAGGCAACTGAGAAAGTAGGGAGTCTAGCACTTCAACATTCAAATCGTGATCTGTGCAGCAGCAGCAGCATCTGGCATGTATTCTAGCATGGTGCTGACTTGCCCCATGTATTGTCCAAAGATATAGAAATTAAACCAGTTATATTTTTCTTGAGTTGCAAGGTATATACAGTCTTGCTCGTGGCTAATTAACACATGCTTTTAGAACTGCCATAGTTTAAAAATGTCTATTATAAATTCGTACATAAAGCTAATTACAATGTTGATGCCTCCAGACTATTCTGATACGTGAAAATTTCCTAGTATTTTTAGAATTACTGAAATCAATAATTAAATAAACAAATAGTATGTGTGTCAGGGTCTGAATGTCTTGTAGAAGATTCTTGTAATTCCATTCCTCTAAAATTATAGTATAATACTGGCAATTACTAATTTTTCTTGATAGATCAATGGTAAAGACAGATTCTTATGTTAAGTTTCATTAGTATTATCTGCATTTTTATATTTAAAAAAATCCTACATTAAAAAAAAAATTGCTGTTGATTCCAAGACGGAGTTTTGCTCTTGTTGCCCAGGCTGGAGTGCAATGGCACGATCTTGGCTCACTGTAACCTCTGCCTCATGGGTTCAAGCTATTCTCCTGCCTTAGCCTCCCGAGTAGCTGGGATTACAGGCATGCGTCACCAAGCCCTGCCAATTTTTTATTTTTAGTAGAGACGGGGTTTCTCCATGTTGGTCAGGCTGGTCTCGAACTCCCAACCTTAGGTGATCCGCCTGCCACAGCCTCCCAAAGTGCTGGGATTACAGGCGTGAGCCACTGCACCCAGCCATCAACAGCTTTTTAAAGGCATTTTTAGCCTATTATGTAATCCTCTTCCACTATAATAATATTTTCAAACATATCAATTTGTGCAAATGAATGAATAGTTGAAATTTTAAAATATATATAAAAATAGAATGGATTTTATTCTTAGTTTTCAAGTGAAGGGCATTTTGTTTACCTATAGTAATATTTTCACTACACAGATGTATATTAAAACATTATTTTTTAGTTTTAAATATATACAATAAAAAAGTAAATTAAATCGCATACATTTCTATTTGCTTTATATGAACCCAGTATTGAGTATACTCAGGATTTGTTGTTTTTTACTATAATATTAGTTTTATGATTTGACTATCGTGTTTCCCTGTTATCCAGAAGCTACTCTCTCATCACGTATATTGGCTAAAACATTACATAGAAAACTCAGGTATTAAGGTAATTTGATCATGTTAAAACGAAGATAAATATTTAACATAATATCCCATAGGTATATAGAAAAACAAAATTATGCATTGCAAGACCAACAGATACTTTTATGTCCATTATATATTTTTATAGAGGAATAGTTTTCTACAAGTTAGCTTTGTCCTGGGAGAACATAAAAATATCACCAAGTGTCTCAGCCTACTATGACCTGAACAGATAAACGGGCTTTTGTACTCAACAGGTCTAAGGCAGCTCTATAAATATAAAAACAAAATTTTGCAATTTATAAGTAAAAATCATGATATTATAATAATGGAGAAGTACTCTGGAAAATGAATTATTGAAAAACAACTGGCTGGGCATGGTGGCTCATGCCTCTAATCCCAGCACGTCGGGAGGCTGAAGCTGGAGGACTGCTTGAGGTCAGGTGTTCAAAACCAGCCTGGGCAACATTTTTATTCTCCGCAAAAAAATGTTTAAAAATTAGCCAGATGTGGTGGTGTATGGCTGTAGTCCCAGCTACTCCGGAGGCTGAGGTGGGAGGATCACTTGAGCTCAGGAGTTTAAGGTTGTAGTGAGCTATAATTCCGCCATTGCACTCTAACTTGAGTGACAGAGCAAGACTCTGACTCAAAACAAAACAAAACAAAAAACACCCAACAAGAATAACAACTGTTCCTGCATGTTCTTACTTATAAGTGGGAGCTAAATGATTAGAACACATGGACACACAGAGGGGAACAACAAACACTGGGGACTATCAGAGAGTGGAGGGTGGGAGGAGGAAGAAGATCAAGGAAAATAATTAATGGGTACCAGACTTAATACCTGGGTGTTGAAATATTCTATACAAAAAAAAAAACCCATAAAACACAATTACAAGTCTGCACATAGACCTGTGAATTTAAAAGTTAAAAAAAAAAAAGTAATTACTGAAAGCAAAAATATTGGCTAGAAAATTGCAAAGAAAGCCAATATTTAAAAATTTAATTTGGAAAATTAAATCATGATTAAATTTCACAATGAATATAATTAATAACATTATAAATCCTAATTCCAAAATTTGCTACCTCATTTAGAATTAAATTATATATTATTGTATATTTTCAAATTGTATAAGTAAATTTATATTTGATTATCAAAAACAGAAATGGAAGCAACATTCAATGATGTGTGTAAATGGACACTTAAGAAATATTTATTTATCCATGCATTAGCTCAATAACTTATAACAACTGAAACTGACAATTCTGTTTTTAAAATAATGATAAATTGTGTTGTCTTTATGTGTATTAAAAATGTGTATCAAAAATGATCTCATTAGGTCACGAGCAAACAAAAAACGATTATTTCTTCTTCATCTTTGAAAACGCAAAAAAGAAAATGTATTTCTCTTTTTTTTTTTTTTTTTTGAGATGGAGTCTTGCTCTGTCACCCAGGCTGGAGTACAGTGGCGCGATCTCCGCTCACTGCCGAGCTCCGCCTCCCAGGTTCACACCATTCTCCTGCCTCAGCCTCCCTAGTAACTGGGACTATAGGCGCCTGCCACCAAGCCCGGCTAATTTTTTGTATTTTTAGTAGAGACAAGGTTTCACTGTGTTAGCCAGGATGGTCTCGATCTCCTGACCTCATGATCTGCCTGCCTTGGCCTTCCAAAGTGCTGGGCTTACAGGTGTGAGCCACTGCGCCAGGACAACGAAATGTATTTCTTAAAGATTAAAAAATTATAACTGAATTGTAACTTAATATGACTCCAATCTGCCTGAGAAATTCCCATAAGTACACTATAATAAACGCTAGATTTATTTAAACATTATACAATAGAATTCAAAACAATATATTAGGTTATTTAAAAACTTCTTGCTATACTATTACTCCAAAGCAAATGTTACAAATAAGATTAGGTAGGTCACATACATATAAAGTAGGAGATATTCTTTATTAAAAATATAAATATATAAATTAGTGGCTTCATAATTCATTCTCTTTTGTTTTTTGTGGACTCCATCATCGACTTAATCTAATTTGCTTTAACCATCACCTCTATGATTAAAACCAGATTCTTTCTCTTCAAGAGTTTCAACATTGGCTTCATTTTCCTTCTTAGATATGCACCATGTCCAAACTGAAACAAACTTTTCTGGAAGAGACTGTCTTACTGTAAGTTTAATTTTTTGGCACAAATTGTTTTTTGAGGAAAAAATTTACATGAGAAAATTCAGTTCCCACTGTTTTATAACTTAATGAAGTTTATTATCATATAACTTCCCACAGATGTAAATATTAATTATTTTTTCTTGAGTGCAGTGGTGTGATCTCAGCTCACTGCCACCTCCGCCTCCCAGGTTCAAGCAATTCTCCTACCTCAGCCTCCCAAGTAGCTGGGACTAGAGGCGTCCACCACCACGCTGGCTAATTTTTGTATTTTTAGTAGACACAGGGTTTCACCTTGTTGACCAGGCTGGTCTAGAACTCCTAACCTCAGGTGATCCACCCACCTCGGCCTCCCAAAGTGCTGGTATTACAGGAGTGAGCCACCATGCCATGATATTTACATTTGACAGATGTTAGACATTAAGTCACAAATTGGGAAAACAACAAAAAACAACCTTTCTATAATTTTAAGCAGTTTTTATGCCTTGTCAAATGTCCTTATGTGATTACTTCTTAAATCATTCCTCCCATTAATATTCCTGCTGCCATTCATCTATTGCAATATCTCCGAAATAATAAATATACATTTTGAATGTACAGATGAGTGAATAAACAGCCTCACATCTAAACTATAAAAAATTGTTAATCATCTTTTCTTCCTTTCTAAATATTTTTCTCTTCCAAACTATTCACATAATCACAGAAAAAGGAAAACAAACTAAAACAAACAAAACACCATGGTCATCCCATATAATTTTATTCATAGTAACGTTTTACAGCAATCAGAGCTGTAAAATAAGGATAGATTAACAAAGTGGAAGAAACTCACAGGACACGATTTTAGTACTGTGAAGAACCTACTTACCATGTAGAAACTAGTTTATCAGTGACCAGTTACTTATCTATTACTTTTGCGTTCATTCTAATACCTCATATAAGTAGAATTATAGCACCTGAACATTAACTAATTTTCTATTCTGTTAATTTAACTTTGTGATTCATAAGTATGAAAATTCATGGAGCAATGGATAATTGACATTAGACATATTTTATGTAATGTAACTATTTATGGTTGTTATAAAAAGTTATATGTAAGTGGTAGTTTAGACAAATGCTTAACATTGTGTTTGATATATTAATTGTGATTGGTAGTGATACAGAAGGAGGGACAGGGAAGTGATGGGAGGAGAATGGTGTCGTCCCTGGCAAGGGCTCCACCTCCAGCCTCTGCCCATGGACCTAGGTGAGGACAGGTACTCCTGCCTTTGTGCCCAAATGTTGCATTTCCGAAGACAACCCTCGCCCTCCATGTCCCCATTCTGTGCCTATAAAACTCTGAGACCCTAAAGGGCAGACACACATGTGGCTGGACGTCAAGAGAACATCAGGGGAAAACCATCTCCCTTATGGCTCCCTCACCTGCTGAGAGCTACTTCCACTCAATAAAACCTTGCACTCATTCTCCAAGCCCATGTGTGATCTGATTTTTCTGGTACACCAAGGCAAGAACCCCAGGATACAGAAATACCTCTGTCCTTGTGATAAGGCAGGGGTCTAATAGAGCTGACAAACACAAGCCGCCTATGGACAACTAAACAAAAAGAGCACCCTGTAACACATGCCCACTGGGGCTTCAGCTGTAAACACTCACCCCTAAACACTGGATTGGGGTCGGAGCCCCACAGTTTGTCCATCTGTATGCAACCCCTAGAGGTTTGAGCAGTGGGGCACTAAAGAAGCCAGCCATACCCCAGTCTTACGCCCTGTGAGGGGGACAAGGCAACTTTCCCCATTTCAGTAGTATAAAGTAAACTATTGTTGACTGTAGACTTACTGCTCTAATAAATAAATCAAAAATGTAAAATGTCTCAAACAAAATAAACTTTTTTTTTGTTCACATAAAAACACTCAGCAGGGGGGCCTATTGGTGGGTTTTGTCCTCCATGCAGCCATTCAGAGTTGATGTGGCTCTACCTAAAGAGAAGCTTCCAAGATTTCATGGCGTGATGGTTTCTTTAAATCTGGAGATGAGGAAGAGAGCATAAATTATCTTGTGCCTCTAGCACTATTAGCCAAAGTCTGTCCTCAAAAACAAATATCTGTGTGCATCCTTCAATCTCCTTAGTACTTTTTCTGTGTCCAGCGTAGATTTGTTATGAATTCTTTGCCACTTCTTGACCAAAATTCAAACCACGATATTGCATAAAACTTAACAATATTCCTAATCATTTCACTCTGTGTTGTTCTAATTATTTTCCTAGTGTAATGTCTTTTGAACTACACATATATGTGTAATATATGTGTGTGTATGTTTAAAAATCAGATTCTCATTACTTTGGTGGAAATTAGAAAAAAAACGGTAGTTTTCTTTTTCTTTTTTCTTTCTTTTTTTTTTTTTGAAACAGAATCTTGCTCTGTCACCTGGGCTGGAGTGCAGGGGCATGATCTCAGCTCACTGCAGCCTCTGCCTCCCAGGTTCAAGTGATTCTCCTGTTTCAGCCTCCTTAGTAGCCGGAACTACAGGCGTGCACCACCATTCCCAGCTGATTTTTTGTATTTTTAGTAGAGATGAGGTTTCCCCATGCTAGCCAGGCTGGTCTCGAACTCCTGACCTCATGATCCTCCTGATTCAGCCTCCCAAAGTGCTGGGATTACAGGCAACCGCACCCGGCCTAACTATATTTTCTATTGTGATATCTAAAATTACACAAATGCATTATACAAATGTTTGTTCAATCATATTTTTCTATAGCTCTATGGAACAAATTGCAGGAAGATTGAAAATATTTCAGTTAATAATTGTATAATTAAAGTTTCAACTTCCATTCATTGTAACATTATAACTTTAAGCACCCCATTTTCATTCTAAATCACGGAAATACTGGAAAAAATGTACAATAAAAATGCAAAAGTCAGCTGTACAAAATTAGATCTTTGAGAGTAAAGATCAAAACTAAAATAGAGAGCAGGGAACAGGGCTAACACCAGAGCTTATTCTCTTGGTCTAGAATCAGGTAGGAGTTGCCAGAAGTTCTGTTCATGCAAGGTAACCTGAGGGAAAAAAGGAGGAAAAAAAACAAACTTTCATTCAAAATTCAATTCAAAAATGACTGGAGTCAAGCTCATGGATGGAAACTAGAGGTCAAATGTGTGGTTCATATTCTCCTCCCACGCTTCAAAAAGAAAGCTTCAGAATGCTAACACTGACCTTTGCTCCAAACTCAAGCTTTTATGAACCTATAGTCTAGGCTGGTGGGAAGAGAAAAATCACAAACCCTTGACCAGGGATTGAGTCAAACAACCCACTGTTTTGAAGAATAAATTCCCTACATCCCCAAAATAAGCACACAGCATCAGCCCAAACCAAGATTAAAGACCTATATTTTGGACAGAAGGCCACAGGGAACAGCTAACTGAAAAAAGAAACAATAAAGCTGGACAGGATGAAGGTATAGAAGGAGAAAGCAAGTAACGGAAAAATGATCAAAATATAATTTCACACAAATAAATCCAACTGTGCATAATATGTACATATACCTAATGTTAAGAAGGACATACATTAACAAAGCAGAATATGTGTGAATTTCAAATAAAATATGTGTATAATACACTTTAATATGAGTATGTTGGTTTCTTCAAAGAGATAAACAGAGGGATAATACAGGTAAAAATTAATTCTTGCAAAAAAGGCAGAAACAAAATAAAACCAACCAGTCTATTACCAACAAGAACAATCAAAATATTCCAAATGGGAATGAGATGATCCTGAGAAATTAAGATGCAAGACAGAGGTAAGTAAATGTTAAATAAATAAAAGTTCAATGTGAAAGTATGAGTGCCAGATTAAGAAGTTTCTTTAAATGTTCAATAGAAGTTTCTAAAAAAGAAAGACCACAGAAACTTGGTAATTTAGATTCTTAAACTGAAATGCATGTCAGTGCCAAGCAAATAAATTAATTCTAATCTAGATACATGACAGTAAAAGAAGAAACTATTCAAGGATAAGGAGAATATGTTAGAAGCCAGCATGGGCAAGATACAGAATATATGCAAAAGATGGCAATTGTCCTAGCAATACTTTCTTTAATCAAAAAAATCAAAACTAAATGCCAAAACACAATTAAAATTGAAATGAAAATAATAAAGAAAATCATGTTTAGTCTAGAACTTAAAGTTGGGGTGAATTAGCATTCACTATAAGGGCAAAATAAAAGGCTTTGGGATACAGATATTCACCAGAAGAAATAGTAAAGGATATATTTTCAACTTTTTGGGTTTTTCTGATATAATTCTTAAGCTTTAAAATTTTTTTATCAATCTGTTTTTTAACGTTATTTTTAATTGACACACAATTGTACCTATTTCTAACGTACAGTGTGATGTTTTCATATGTGTATACACTGTAATGATCAAATCAGGAATTAACATATTAGCCTTCAGAAATACGTACAATTTCTTTATGGTGAGAATATTCAAAATCCTCTTTGTTAGCTATTTTGAACTACACAATAAGTAATTACTAACTATATCACCCTACTGTGCAATAGTACACCAGATCTTATTCTTATCTAATTGTAACATAGCACCTGTTGTTCAATCACTCCTGGTTCTCCCCTCCCTCTTACCTTCCTCAGTCCCTTGCAACCACTATTGTACTCTCTACTTCTATGGGATCCAACTTTTTTAGATTCCACATATGAGTGAGATCATGTAACATTTGTCCTTCTGTGCTTGGCTTATTTCACTAAACATAATGTCCTCCAGGTTCATCTATGACATTGCAAATGGCAGAATTTCATTTTTGTGGATGAATAGTATTCCAATGTGTATATATGTCACATTTCCTTTTTTCATTCATCCACTGATGAAAACGTAGGTTGATTTCATATCTTGGCTATTGTGAATGATGCTGTAATACAGATATCCGTTTAACGCACTAATTTTATTTCCTTTGAATATGTACCATTTAGTGAGATTGCTGAATCATATGGCAGTTTTATTTTTATTTTTGAGGAACCACCATACCGTTTTACTAATGGCTATACAAACTAAAGTTCCCATCAACAGAGTGTAAGAATTCCCCTTTCTCAAATCCTCTCCAGAATTTGTTATTTTTTATGTTTTTGATAGTAGTCATTATAACTGGAGTGAGGAGGTATTTCATCATGATTTTGATTTCCATTTTCCTGGTAATTACTGATTTGAACCCGTCTTAAATATACGTTTTGGGAATTTATATGTCTTCTTTTGGGAAATGTCTATTCAGTTCTTTTGCCCATTTAAAAATTTGATTATTTTTGTTACTTCTACAAGAATAAAAAGGCATACAAAGGAAGGAATGAAATGCAACAATAGCAAAACCAAACAGCTGAAGCTCAGATATTAACAGAATTTGTTGGTGAATTTAACCAATGATTATGAAAAATAAAAATTAATAAATTTTAAAAATAGGATAAGCATCGTACCCTGGAAAAGATTAAGGTAACATTTTGACAACTCTAAGAATATTAGCAACTACATACTACTATTGCTCTTCTGGAAACAAGAGCTGACATATTAGAAATTGAAATACCCACTAAGGGCAACATGCTCTGAGGAAGCCCAAGATACATAAAAAGCCAAGTGAAGATGCTCCAGTGGTAGCTCCAGATTTGCAAACATCCCTACAAAGTCACCAGAATATGAATGTTAGTTAAACCAACTTGGGCCTCAGGTTCAATTTATCCTCCAGATAAATGCCACCAAATGTCTGTCGGCACCATTTGAAGTATAGGGATTACTCAGCAGAACCTTTCTCAAATTCCCAACCTACGAAAAGTTGAGATATATTTAAATACTTGTTACTTAACCTTGTGGGCTATGTCACTATGGAGTAATAGATAACTGGAACAAGCAATGTTTTATGTGTGTGTGTATATATATATGTGTGTGTATAAAATTATTTTTACAAATTCAAGGATCAATCAATATCAGAAAATCAAAATGGTCTGCCACCTTAAAAGATGGAAGCAGGACAAGTTTTCATTTCTTGCAGAGTAGATATAAAACCAAAGGAATTAATAAAGCTCACCATTAATGTATAACATTGAATAAATTGATCTGTTTAATATATGTGGAATAAATATGTATTTAATATAACATTTTAGCAAAATGAATTTAATACAGCCTTTGTAAGAAAAAAACATTTTTACTTGTCAATGCCAGTACGTTTCTTCACAGTTCAAGGTTTTTTTTAAGTTAAAGTATCCAGGGAGTCTTTCTCAGAATGGTCACTTAAATCACATGAAGTGAAAAATAAAAAATAAAAAAAAACCAGAATTCAGATTCTGCTAAAGTAACTAAATTTGCTAAATGTTCTAATCATCCTAAGATAAACAGATGGCTTCTATTCAAGCGAAGCAAAGCAGTAATTATGCACATCTGTACAGTACCAATAAAAATCTAATATATCCAGAAGCTATTGGCTGCCATTTCAGATGATTCCTGAGAATAATAGTTGTATAGCCATTTGTCATTTTTTATAAAAGCTAAAATGACACCCAAGTAATTTTTATCATACAAAACACAAGGAAGAAATCTTCAATTTATTCCTCCTAAAAAATACTATTGACTGTCAATATAATATCAGTCATAGTATCTCTTTGCCATATTTTCTTCCTTTGTGCGCCATTAGATATATTTGCTGCTGTTCGTAAGGAATGCTAATATTTACTCAGTTAGTAGAAGAAACTTATATATTCCTGTCATCAGGGGTATGATAAATTTCACACCTAAAAAAATCAAGCTAAAAATATTGATCACCAACATAGCCGAATACTGTTCTTTGAATTCTAAACTTCTCTTCTGAATTTTCATACACAGGCAGAAATGCCATCACCTAAAGTAGGGTGTTGCAGTTCCACGTGAAGGAACAGCAGCTCAGCCATCTGGAGAGATGCTTTAAAGGTTTTTATTGTCCAATTGGATTTCTCTAGTTCTGTATGGCAGTCTGTAGACACCCACATTTTCTGTCTAGAAGTGCAAATGAATGCTTTTATTTCTGGCAGCTCATGTAAAATGCTGCACTTCAGATAGCCAGGCTGCAATGCTTCTGGCACCCAAAATCATTTCATTAGCCCAGTTAGAATGACATGCATAAAATTCAGATTACACCCTGTAAAATCAATTCTCATTACTAATCTTAATTAGGCCAATATGTTTTTCTATATACAAAACGGTGTAGAGTTTATCCTAATTTTAGGATCAAATGAAAAGGCACATTTCTGAATGTTTGTGGATACTATGCAATTTGTTGTAAAAAAGGTATTTCTAACTTGATAATCTTAAGGGAAATGGATGGCAAATAACTGTTAAGAGTATTGAGAGAAATTTAACATTCAATCTAGTTATTTCTGTCTTACAAATTCCCTTATTCACTTCAATTGAATCTGTATTGATCACCATGAGTTAACTGACATACACTTAAATAAATTTGCATTGTCCAAATAAGAAAGCTAAAGCTTTACTTGTGTCAGCAAAGTTAGTAAAATAGGTAAAAAATGGCCTTTATTATTGAGAAAAGTGTTAGTCTCTGAAGCCAATGTAATTTAACAAGTATTTATTCATATATATATATCTTATGAACAGGCTTTTTAAAGGCACTTGTGAGGCACTGGTAGTAGACACAGATATGAAAACAGATAATACATAACTTTGTAATGAATTTACAATTCCTTTAATGTTTTAGGTATAGCAAATCAGCTACAAATAATGTGATGTTAGTATTATAAATTAAGCTAAGAAAAGTAGATCATAAAATCAGGATTTAAAAAATTCGGAAAATAAAGGGATTGTTGGTAGTTGAGTAGATAAATGTAAAATTCATGGGGAAAAAATAACCTTATTAAGATCTTAAAAGATAGGTAGAATATGTTGGGAGGCCAAGGTGGGCGGATCACGAGGTCAGGAGATCGAGACCATCCTGGCTAACACGGTGAAACCTCGTCTCTACTAAAAATACAAAAAATTAGCCGGGTGTGGTGGTGGGCGCCTGTAGTCCCAGCTACTCAGGAGGCTGAGGCAGGAGAATGGCGTGAACCCGGGAGGCGGAGCTTGCAGTGAGCGGAGATCGCGCCGCTGCACTCCAACCTGGGCGAGAGAGCGAGACTCCGTCTCAAAAGAAAAAAAAAAAAAAAAGATAAGTAGAATATGAATTGAATTTGAATTAGAGGTTATCTAGGTAAGTGTCATGGCTATGAGTATTGACTGGCGAAAGATAACATATAGTTATAAATTTGAAACTTTATAAATGGGAAATATTAAAAATGTTCAAATGAGATTAGGAGAGATTAATGACAGGCATTGAAACTATCTTCACACTTAGTAAAAAGGGAAATTTGGATAAAGCATAATTGCTAAAGCATGTACGTATATAGTAAAATAATAACTTGACAACTAAAGAATGAAAGAGATGGTTAGTTTCAGGCAGAGGTTGTAACTATATAT
Source organism: Gorilla gorilla gorilla (assembly GCF_029281585.2). Classification (NCBI taxonomy): domain Eukaryota; kingdom Metazoa; phylum Chordata; class Mammalia; order Primates; family Hominidae; genus Gorilla; species Gorilla gorilla. Next base: position 99,057,561 of record NC_073238.2, on the reverse strand, counting down.
GTATATACTATATACACTACATATATGTACACACATTATATATATATACACACTGTATGTACTATATATAGTAGTGTGTGTATACACATATATTTAGTTGTGTGTGTATGTGTATATATATATAGGTTTGCATGTATAGATATAAAATTTATAGACACACAGATAGGCAGAAGAACATTTTGTAACAATGAGGCAATTGTTAACATGTGTATTGTATGATGTTTATAATAATAAAGTGATATTGTTGGACTTAGTGTTTGGAACATCGAATGGATTAAGATTATGTTAAATATGTGACATAGCAATGACAGCAATATAGCAGAACAATTACATCTCATTTTTCTCTCATTCAGATACATTCATTTGGAAACAGTGGTTAATCACAAATACATCAAAGAGGAACTAAAGTAGGGGGAAAGTTGTTTTATGTTACAAATCACATTAAAATTAATATGGCAATTGAAAGTATTGCTTGAAGTAAATATGGTTGAGAAAGAATAAAAACTTGCATCCAAGCTGCACCTGACAAATATCTGTAGAGCAGATACATATGGATATAGGACTTATTCGTTATAATTATAATTAGAATAGGCTTATTTCAGAAAGCAAGGATATCTTCACGTTAAGTTTTCAACTTAAAAATTCATGACTGTGTAACTTCTACATAAAATACCTAAAAGTCAAAATCAGAAATGATTATAACTTAGTGCATGTGATTTCCAGTTGAAAATCTTCAATAACATTCTTCACTCGTTTGATGGATAATGTCACTTTTACCACCAACTTGGCCCATTAGGTTGTCCAGTGAAGACAATGAGATATCATGCAAAGAACACCAGAATCAGAATTAATCCCCACTCAGAGAATTTCCTCAGTAATCCACAAGTCAGAAAGCCTACAAAGTGGCAATATAGCACATGTAATTTTGGAAAAGTTTTCCTTGTGGAATAGAATTCCTTTAGATTGATGGCGTATCTGATTCCCTGTTGTTATTGCTATTTGGTCAATGTTATAGCAGATGGATGATTGATAGGTAGGTAGGTAGATGGATAGGTAGATGACAGAATTCCTTCAGCACAAGTTTGCAAAAGGAGTTTAAAACGATAATATGATAGTTTATGCTTTGTGGAAAGGAATCCTTCTTTCATAGAGATGCATACTGAAATACAAGTGGATTAAATATTTGTAGGATTTGCTTCAAAATATTTAAGAACAAGTGAATTAATTGTAAATAAAGGAATCAAGACTGGCCATTAAGATAAAAATTGATGAAACTGAGTAATGTATACAGACTCACTATACAATTCTATCTATACATATGTATGTTGTATTAAAAAATAAACGAGGAAAGAAAAATATGTATTTCTATGTATATTCATTCAGGCAATCAGATATGCAATCAATCTAAAGGAATCATTTTTCACAAGGAGAACTTTTTCAAAATTACATGTGCTTTATTGTCACTTTGTAGGTTTTCTGACTATTGAATTACCACCTGTCAGCATAATGTAGAGGAAATTCTCTGGATGGGGATTAATTCCGTTCCTAGTGTTCTTCACATGGTATCCTACTGTCTTCACAGGACAACTGTGTATTTTTCTTTCCTTGTTAATTTTTAATACAACATGTTAAAATACGTGATCTTGCAAACGCTGCATGTTTTCAGTTGGCTAAAATGCTGAAGGAAATGCTACTTCCTACAAGCGTAATAATATATTTGCAATGCAAAAATATTCTTGAATTAATGTCCTTAGAAGCTTCCCTGCTTTATCAAACCTAGTCATTCATACTAGGAAAAATGAAATATTTTCAAATGATGGCTAAACTTCAAAAAAAAAAAAAAAGACATTCCTGGAGACAAAAGTGGAATAAAAATGACTATTGCACATGTAAGCAAATTCAGAGCCATCCTACGGACATTTGCTGATTGTAAAACTAAACGTCAGGGATTTTTATGGTCATGTGGAGACCACTGAAAAGGAATAAACCCTTGTCAAAGTAAGGTAGGAACCAAGACTTCCACAAGCAGCCAGAGGCTTGGAGGGTTGCACAGCCTGTGACAGGGTAGACTGGGGAAAAAAGGAAAAAAAAAATCAGCCCACATACAAAGACAGTGTGTTTAATTAACTATCTTGGCCTCCGTTCGAAATAGGACAAAATAATTCTGCCCTGGGGACTGGCAAATATAAGTATGTTTTCCAGTCACAGAATTGCCTTGTGCATTTGAGTTTATACTGATGCTTGGTTCAAGATCCCCTAGTATGAAATATAAATTTAAAGTGATCCCTGGTTAATGGCACCTCAGGTTGCTGTCAGAAACAAACACAAATGCTGCCTAAAATAATTCATGTTAAATCTAAGCATAGCATAATTCCCCCAAAAGTCAAAATTTGAGCCTAGGCAGCTTCAGATACGGAGATAATTGATATTGATGTTTAAATACTTAATTTAAAAGGCAAAAAATAAATAGAAATATAATCCAGAAATAAAATATTGTCAAAAGAATCAAGCATGATTTTTAAAAGTACCAGAGAACTTCTAGAAATTATGTGAATGTAAATCGCTATATCTATAATTAAACCTAAATCTATCTATCTGCCTACCTGACTACAGAGAAAGAGAGGGAGAGAGATTTTCTAAAGTTAAATAGATAGGGTTAATGCAACCTGGACAGAGCCAAAGAACATTAATAAACAGAAAAAAAAAACCGAATATGAAGAATTTAACAAGAATTCAACAAAGAAATATAAAAGAAGGCCGGGCGCGGTGGCTCACGCCTGTAATCCCAGCACTTTGGGAGGCCAAGGTGGGCAGATCACGAAGTCAGGAGATCGAGACCATCCTGGCTAATACGGTGAAACCCCGTCTCTACTAAAAATACAAAAAATTAGCCGGGCGAGGTGGCAGGCGCCTGCAGTCCCAGCTACTCGGTAGGCTGAGGCAGGAGAATGGCGTGAAACCGGGAAGCAGAGTTTGCAGTGAGCCGAAATCGCGCCACTGCACTCCATCCTGGGTGACAGAGCGAGACTCCGTCAAAAAAACAAAACAAACAAAGAAACAAACTATATATATATATATATATATATATATATATATATATATATAGAGTAAACAAGCATGGAGGACAAAAATGAGAACATTCATCATGGGTCTAATTTGATTCCCAGAAGGCTAGATGATGTAGATATGAATAAGTCACAGTTGATGAGAAAATTACTGAGAATTTTCCACGCTGATGAAAGTCGCTAAACCTTAAATTCTGAAATCACACCAAAAGCTAGGCAAAATACACGAAAAGAAATTTAAAAAAAAAATCCGACAACTGCCCAAAATATACTAAAACAAATATATCTTTAAAATAACCAGTGAAATTAATACTATGTACAAAGAACAATAAAGGATGAAACATGAGAATCTGCAAGATCAATAGAAAAGCCTGAAATAAATTCTTCAAATTGTGAAAAGAAAATAACTGTAAAACTGAAAATCTACCCCTAAGTTAAAAAAATCTTCAGTTATGAGGGCATAGGAAAGGCCTTTCCAAAAGTAATTCGTTAACTATATGTTGTCAATAGATTAATAATTACTTTAGAAAACTGATAATTGATCCCAAATAGAAGGTGTAAGATACAAAATGGTGGGAAAATAAAAGGTGTATAATTCTAATATTTATCAATTGTGCAAAGAACTGATAATAATAATGTTCATTTTTTATAACAAAAGCTCAAATTTACAGAAAATTCAAATGCATCAATAACCAATATAAATATAAAATGAAAAGTTCTCCAATTAAAACAAAAGATGTTCAGAGTTTCTTTTTTAAGAGTTAAAAAGTAGAGCACAATTTTTTAAGTGTTTTTAAACAAAGTGGCATATACCTTAATTGTGGCAAAATGTTACTAGTTATAAAGAATATTATGATATGGCAAAGTTTGAGTATACCAGCATGAAATGACAATTTAAAAATATATTTAATTTTAACATAGTTTTAGAATAAATGAATCAAATATTAATTTTCAGAAGCAGAAGCACAAACATAAAAATACTTAAATTAAAACCAAAATTGGACACTGGGAAGAAATCTTATTAGAAATATTAATTCCTCAAAGACAACCCTAAAGGAATCACAAAACGGGCCATGAAGTAATATAAGGTATTTGCCACACATTTATCCAATAAAAATTTATAACCAGAATAAAGCTAGGACTCCTTTAAACCAGTGGACAACCCAAACAAAAAAAATTAGAATGTTGAGCAAGCTTTTCATATAAGGGGAAATCTAAGAAGCCAACAAATATTTCAAACATATGCTCAAAATCATTAATCTTCAGGAAAATTTAAAAAAATCCATTGGAATAAAAAAACACCCATCAGAATACTGAAAATTTACACAGAATGATAGTACCAAGTGTCAGTGAGGATGGGAAATAATGGGAAATTTTCGTATATTCCTGGTAGAAATGAAGTTTAAAAAGTCACTTTTAGAGACTAATTGACAATATTTATTACATTTGAACATTTTAATAATCTGTCACCTATTAACTAAATAAAAAGCATGTGTAGGTGCACTGAAGGATATTTAAAGGAATGTTTATAGCAGCATTATGCATACTAGCTGAAAGCTCTTCTCTTCAGCAAAATAATAAACTATGGTATATCAAGCCATTTGCTGTTGAAATAATATACAAAATTTAAAATTAATTAATTATTGCCATATAATACACGGAAGAGTCTCACAAACATAATATGTCAAGCCATGGAAGAATGCATAATCTATGAATTTCATAAAACAGGCAAAAATAGCCTATGCAACTGAAATCAGAATAGTGGTTCCTTTTTAGAAGTGGTGTGTGGGCTTCTATGGGAGTGGTAATATTCTATTGTTAATATGTTTGATGATTAGATATTAACAACTTTTTGATATTTCAGTGGGCTACATACTTATGATTTGCACATTTCTTGTATGTTTTATGTTAATAAAAACTGTTAAACTATATATAAATCAAATAATAATGAAAACGCAATGGACATTGTAATAGCCACAATATTGGTTAGACTTTACGTAATATGTCTGTGAGTAATTTATAGATCAAGTGAATACAAAACCAAAAAATTTGTACCAAAGTGAAGAGTTTCCACAAAAGATTGAACAATCAAATGAACAAACATTATTGGGAGTTCATAGAGGATATTACATACTATAATAATATAACCCACATTTTTTCTGACACAGAAATTATAAAAGTTGATTACCTACTATGTGAGTCTCAATAAATTTTAAAGAATTAGACTGTATTTTCTCAACATAATGTAACTACAGTAGTGATCCATGACAGCAATAACTATAAAAACAAAAACAAAAAATAGTTACTAATATATAGACATATTGTTAAGTAACCAGTTGGTGAAAGAAAGCATGATAAATTATGCTGAACAATGTGGCCAACATAGTATTGAGAATGATATTAACATCATTCACATGCCTTCGTGAACAATTAAAGAATAAAATTAATAAGCTAAATATCAAAACTAAAGAGTATTTTGCATTACTTGCATAATAAAAAGAGAAAAAATAATAAACACCAAACAGATATTAATATAATACAATACAAATATAAAATACAGGCATGCCTTACTTTATTGCATACTATTAGCATATAGTATTGCATGTTTTACAAACTGAAGTAGAGTGGCAAACCTGCATTAAGAAAGTCTATCAACACCATTTTTCTAACAGCATGTGCTCACTTTGTGTCTCTGTGCCACATTTGTTAATGCTCCCAATACTTACAGTTTTTTCTATTATTAAATTTACTATAGTGATCTGGGATCAGTGATCATTGATACTACTTTGGTAATTGTTTTTGGACACCACATCATGTCAATATAAGATAGTGAACTTAGCTGATAAAGCAGTGGCAGGTTTTAAAAGGATTAACTTCAATTCTGTAAGAAATTCTATGGTGGATAAAATGCTAGCAGCCTTAGATGCTACAAAGGAATCTTTTGTAAAAAGAAGAGTCAATTGATGCAGCAAACTTCATGGTTTTATTTTAATAAATTGTCATGGACACCCCAACCTTCAGCAGCCACCACCCTGATCAGTCAGCAGCCATCAACATCAAGGCAAGGCCCTCCATAAGCAAAAATAGTATGACTGGCTAAAGGGTCATATAATCATTATTTTTTTGGGGAAATAAAGCATTTTTAAACTAAGGTATGTGCATTTTTTAAGCATAATGTTATTTCACACTATATAGACTATAGAATAGTGTAAACATAAGTTTCAGATGCACTGAGAAACCAAAACATCCATGTAACCCACTTTAGTGCAACATTTGCTTCTTACAGTGGTCTGGAACCAAACTCACAATATCTCTGAGGTTTGTCTGTAGAGAGTTTTTATATAATAAATATTTAAATCTTTGAAAACATATTTAATAGACAAACTTTTAACAATACTGATCGAGAAAAATTGAGATATAAATTAGTAAAAGTAACAATAATAATAATGTGAGAGGTATTATTTCAGGTTAAAATGTAATAAAAATAATAAATTTGAAAACTTAGAAAAGCATTTTATAAAATAGCATAATTATTTAATAATACTCAATATATAATAGAACACCTAAATTGTTTTATGACTGTTGCACATATTTAATTTCTAGCATCCATCCGTCAATATCACTGAGCACAGATGGTTTTCAGAGAAGCGTTTATCAAACATTCAAGAAAATAATAACTCAAATTATTTTTCAAATTATTTTAGAGAATAAGCAAAAAGAAACCACAATCCATTATCTGAAATAAAAATACAGTTTACTACTTACCTCAGATTATAAGAAAGGTAAGTTACTACATACTATAAATTATAACCCTAGATTAAAAACCTTGTATATTAGTAAAATAAATGCACAATTATATAATATGTGCATTAATAACAAGTGGTGAGTATGTAATAATGCAAGTAAATTTCTTAACATATTCACAATATTTGTGCATGTAATTTGTCAAAATAATGTTGTAAGAGAGAAACCCATAGATCATCTCAGTGGAATTTTTTTCTATTTTTATTAATTTTTAAATAAATTTGTGTATATTTGAGGTTTACAACATGATGTTATGGCATTCATGTAGACAGTAAATTGGCTACTATAGTGGAGCAGATGTATATATCTGTCATCTGACATAGTTATGTTTGTCGATGAGAATAACAGCTAACATTTATTTATTTAACAGAAAATCCCTTGTACAATAGAATCTCATGAACTATAATCCTCATTACATTAGAGCTCTAGACTTGTTTCTCCTGCATATCTGCTACTTGTAACTTTTGGCCTACATCTCCTCATTTCCTATAGCTTCACCGCCCCTGGTAACCATTGTTTTATTTTTTATCTCTGTGTATTTGTATATATTTGACTTTGATTTTTTTTTTCAGTTTTTACATATAAGTAATACCATGTAGTATTCTTCTCTCTGTGTCTGGCTTCTTTCACATTGTATAATGTCCTCCAGGTCAACCACATTGTGGCCAATGACATGATCTGCTTTTCCAAAGACTACATAATATTTGTATATTCATATGTATATTCATATATATATATACACACCACATTTGAGTATATAATTAAAATGTATGTATGTATGTGTGTGTGTGAATACATACATATATACACACCACATTTTCTTTACTCATACATTAATGACAATTGTTTCTGTACCCTGGCTATTGTGACTGATGCTGCAATAAACATAAATGCAGATACCTTTATGTGGTGGTAATTTCATCTCTTTGGGCGTATACCCAGAGAAGTGATTGCTGTCATATAGCAGCTCTATTTTTAATTTCTTTAGAAGCCTCCATACTGTTATATAATTGCCATACCAAGCTACATTCCCACCAACAGTGTACAAGGGTTCCCTTTTCCCACACCCTCAGCAATATTTTTTATTTCTTGTCTTTAATAGCTGTTCTAACTGGTATGGGGTGATGCAGTGGTTTTAATTTGCATTTTTCTGATATTGGGGATATTGTATAATATTGTTCACAGCTTTGGTCCTTTCTAACTGACTTTTTAATGCACACTACATTTGGCAACTCATTTCCATTTTTTGACATACAATATTGACACAATATTGTACGTATGACACAGTGTTGTATGTACCTGTTAATCATTTTTATGTCTTCTTTGCCAACTCTCTGTTCAGGTTCTTGCCCATTTTTTAACTGAGTTGTTTTTCTGCTATTGAGTTGTAAAGATTGTTTATACATTTTGGATACTAGCCTCTTATCAGATATGTGGACGTGGCTTGCAAATACTTTTTTCTATATCGTAGGTTGACGTTTCATTTGTTGATTGTTTCTGTTGCTGTGAAGAAGGTTTTTGGTTCAATGTAGTCCAATGTATTTATTTTTGCTTTTGTAGCCTGAGCCTTCGGTGTGATATCAAAAAATAATTGCCAAAGTCAAGGAGTTGTTCTTTTGTGTTCTTTTCTAGGAGTTTCATAGTTTCGGGTTTTACACTTAGATATTTCCTCCATTTTGAAGTGATTTTTGTGTCTGGTGTAAGATAAGGCTCTGATTTTATTATTTTGCCTGTGGAAGTCCGTTTTTTTCAGCATCATTTCTTGAAGAGACTCTCCTTTTCCTATTATATCCTTTTTCTATTATGTCTTTGTAAAAAATGTGTTGACCATGTATGTCGGGATTTATTTCCGGACTTTCTATTCTATTCCATTGATTTATATTTCTGTTTTTATGCCAGTACCAAACTGCTTTGATTACTATATGTTTGTAATACAATTTGAAATCAGGAGGTGTGAGGTCTCCAACTCCAGAACTCCTTAATACTGTTGATGTCATGAAATACAAGGGAGGTCTGAGAAACTTTCACAGACCAGAAGACACTAGCAACATGACAACTAAACACATGCTACCCTGGATTGGACCTTGGATCAGAAAAAGGGTATTAATGAAAACATGGCTGAATCCAAATATTTTCTGGAGTTAAGAGTAATATATCAATGTCAATTTCTTAATACTGGAAAATGTATCATAGTAATGTAAGATATTGATAATGAGGATACTAGATAAGGGGTATATAGGAACTCTTTGAACTGCATTTGCAACTTTTCTGTAAATCTAAATTTATTGAACAATAAAACATTTATTTAAAAAGGAACTGAATCCTGACATCGCATGCCAAAAAAATGGCAACAAATTGCCATATATAGTATGCATTAAGAAGTCAGTCAGAAAGGACCAAAGCTATGAACACTATTACACCAGAAACAAAACATAAAAAGCTTATAAAACAAATTATAAGACATTCAACGCCATTAGTAATTATAAAATTACAAATTCAAACCATTATGAGATATATTTTCCCACCCGTAATGCTGACAGGAAACAGAATATCACATGTTGTGAGAAAGCAGAACAGTAACCTTATTATTGGTGGGTAGACTACTCAGTGTAAATACACAGAGGAGATGATTGGCAAAATGTAGTAAAATCAAAGATGCATTGAATCTGTAAGTCAACCATGTACTCCAAGTGTGTATATTACAGAAATAGAAATATGCACACGACATGTGTTTCTGAATGTTCATGGCGTTGTTTGTTGTGGAAAAAAATAAAGTGGGAAACTATTTATATAGCTATTAACAGAGAATATTAAAGAAATAACATTTTCATACATATTCATATAATGAGATACTGTGAAGCAGTGAATATAAATGAAATAGCACAGCACCTATCAATGCATATAAACATTATAGACATAATTTTGCTTGGAAAAAATAAGTTTCAGAAGATGTATATCATGGGTTCAAGTTCCCTAAAGTTTAAAAACATATAAAATAGCATCACAGTATGCTTATAAATGTCTATGTATACAGTAAAGCTGTAGACGATGAATCAGAGTGATACACATAAAATTCACTATAGAAGACATCTCTGCAGAATGAATAGGGAATTAAATTAGGGAGGGGATTTCAACAATATTGGCAATGTTAATTTATGAAGCTAGCTGATGGACATACAAGTATGTATTATTACTTATATATTTTGCTTGTCCTTAATTTTTTATAACAATGCACTTCAGTTATATATGTTATATTCCCCTAACCATTCTATCTGCTCCTTTCTTAACAGGATTCAATTCAAAGCCTCTCTTAAAATATTTTACAAGAACTACATATTACCATACAGGTTTTTATAGCTTAAAATACGTCATATATTTGTATCTGCATGCACAGATGCTATTAAATATGTTAAAGGTGCAATACATTTTTCTTTCATGTTATGTTATTCTTATTGATCTTGTCATTTAAAAATATTTATAAACATTTTCCTTGCATGTTGATGTGGATTACTACCTGTCACTATTTTTCTATAACAATTTTTAATACAAGCTAGAACTACAAAATTAGAATAAATGCTGACCCTGAATAGTTAATGATTACGCTGCATGGTATATCTCCTGGCAATGTTCAGAAGTTGTCCTTCAATAGGTCTCTCACTGTGACACTCATATATTCACTAATTTACTGTGGTTCAGGATCTGACCCTTGTATTTGCAGAGCCAGAAACCTGATTGTATAATTACATGCAGGATGGGTCCATGTCTCACTTGCAAACTAACTTAATCAAGTTTTCCAAATTGATCTATGAAGCCACAAGAACAATTTACTTATTCAAAATAGAAATATAGCTCTTAAATGAAGGGAATCATTTACCTCATATTAGTAATTCATTCTCTCCCTTTATGCATATAAGATAGGAAAAAATAGTAGGATCAGGTTGTTTTATGAGCATTTTACAAACTAAGTTAATAGATTAATTTCATACTTATTGGCACCAGGATAAGAAAGCTTAATATTTTTATCCCAGATAGTAATAGATCAACTTTGCTGATGAAATATTATTATTTAAAATATATTGTCTAAGATTCATTCTTCCCTGATTAGAAATAGAATTGAAACAACCAATCTTTGCTTCTGTAAGTCCCTTTTTTCCACACTCTTACGATTGCTATCTCATGCTTTTGAGTGACATATACTTTTTGGAAATAAGGTAATGCATTCAGCCAAATTACAGCTATGCCTTTGAAGTCTGGGACCTTGTCTGCCTTTGAGGTAACTTTGTATAAATGTCCTCTGATCCATTGTGTTGATTTTCCAATGCAGCTCTCATAGGACATCTTATATCCTTTGTTTCTTCTTTGCATCTGATATCTGTCATCCAACATAATAGCTATCACTTCCAGTTTTTTGTTGGCTGCAATTGTAATCATGCAAGTCATTGATAAAAATGTAAAACAGAGCAGGACAAGAGCTTCTCTTGCATGCTGCTAGAATCTGTATTCTCTCTTGACAGATTTTCAGTAATTATAGCTCTTTCTGAACATGATCAACCATTTACAATCCCACCCAAATGCCTTGCCTTCCAACAAAATGAATTTTTGTTTTCAAGGACATCATGCGAGACCTTGTGGAATGCTTTTCTGAAATCTAGATGAAATCCATCCAATAAGTTAGCCAAATTAATTATTCAGTAAACTTACATAAAAGAAAATATTGCTGCTCTTGAATGATCTATTTTGTGTATCCATATATCTTTGGTGGGTGCTTTTTATTTTAAGAGCATAATGTTATTTACTTGTTTAAAAATAGATTTTTTTAGTGTATCTTCTTTCACTGTTGATCACATACTAAAATCCATATCTTTGTAAAAGGCTTCTTGGACCATGCAGGTAGAAGTCTGTGAATTACAGGGGACTGTTATGTCCTTCCTCCTTTCCAGTTTGCACTCTGTCACCAAATCTGGAATTCATCCATTTTATCTACTTCTGTTGCCTATATTCTTGCAATTCACCATCGACTATGGTGTCAGAAAAATCTGTAAGCTAGGTATCAAAGACTAAATTGTATCAACCCAAAATGTATAGATTGAAGCCCTAATTGCCAATATGAATGTATTTGGAGACAGGTCTTTAAGGACTCAATGGAGAGTAAATAAGCTTCTAAGTGTGGGCCCTTATTCAATAAGACCAATGTCCTCATAAGAAGAAACAGACACCAGGAGAGCAGCCACACACCGAAAAAAGGCCAGGTGAAAACACAGTGAGAAGGTGGCATTCTGCAAACCAAAAAGAGGGATTTCAGAGAGACCAGCTCTGCCAACATCTTTGTCTAGATAGATGTCTTTTTTTTCCTCATAAGCACAGACACACCCACACACACCCACACACACACATACACACACACACGAACCCCTTCTGTGCTTTTACATAATATTTTTCACTACTTTGAATTATGAGTTTTCATAATTCTTTATGGAAACTTTTTTTCTCTAGTAAATAGTGATATTATTTTCATGGCATTATTCAATTTAATCATTATAATAAAAGTAAATGTTCTAACTTTCTATCTAGATTATGTACACCTTGAGCACAGTGATTTGGCTTTACTGATACTTTTTTTTTCAATGTTTATCACAATGTTTCTCAACTAACATAGAATATAATTGAGTATTTTGTTAACATAATACATTTTATTTTAATATTTTTTATTTTATCAAACCATAGCATTATTCAGTATTTTCTGATAATTTTTAAAAAAGTGTTTTCCAAAATTTCTACATTCCTAAGAAAGCATAGGTATAGCAGAGGAAGAAAGGATTATCTCTAGGAAGAGTATCTTTGGCAAATAAAGTGAGCATGGAGAATTCAAGTGAAAGGATTATCTGCAGTGGAATTGTCATATTAGTCATTAAGGGAAATAAGTGTGGTAAAAAACATTTTGAAATATTAATCAATTTTTCTTTGTCATTTCTCATATTCTGTGTCAATTCCCCATTTATTCATCTGATTTCTCTTTGACTAATTTATGACTCTTTATTGTTTACTATATTCAAATTCTTTAGGACTTACCTAGTTCATTCTCTGGCTTCTTGAATCAATCAACTATTATTAAACTTGTATGTTAGGGTGATAACCTTGTGAGCCACATATGTGAGAAGTCAGTCCAAGAGATGGAGACACATGGAGATGCCAGAGAAACAAGGAAGCAGAAAACCGGAGGCATCTAACAGGAATGAGCAGGGGCCACTGTCAAGGACGGTGTTTTGGCAACACGAAGATCCACCTGGCAGGGTATAAAAGCAGGGTATACTGCTTTGAACTGAGTAAATCTAAGAATTACTGGATAATTTATGGTAGCAATAGTGGATTTCTTGTTATTGAAGGCATGTATATGGTTGGCAATTAATTACAAAAGAAAAAGACATGTGGCCATATTTATTTACAGCCAAATCAGATGTATCAGGTCTACAAGTTAGATTACGAACACAAGCATTTCAACATTATCCTAGCCAGATTGAAGGGATAGTCTAGTTAGAAAACCCTGGAGGTGATAAGAATTAATAATGTCGTTTATGAATAAAAAATCGTTTTCTTTACTATTTGTACATAAAAATGGAAGCAACAGTACTAAAAATTTTTTTAAAAGTTTAAAAATTCGAAACCAAAAGAAAGTCTCAAACAAGCTTTAGGCATTCTAATAAGCTACCTCTTCTAATTTTTCTTGTTTTGCTACAGTGTTTTTCTGTGTATAGATGCAATTTAAGAAAGTTATAATTACAGAATATATACAATTAGATATGTGTTCACTTAAAGTGACAAAAGAAACGTTCACATTTTATGACATGCTACCAGAGAGTTTCTTGAAAATGTGGTGACTAAAGAAAATTACCATAATAGTAAGTGAGAATAAATTTAAAAAAACAATGAGAACTCAAAATTCTAGTGTAGTGGAAGAAGTAATGAAAATATTATTAAGAAAACTAATTAAAATGAAGTATTTCAAAGTGAAGATGATTAGTTTAATATGGATGTGCCAATGCTGAGGTGGTAATAAGACATCCAATCGTCCAAGTTACAAATATCTAGTAGAAAAATGGAGCAATCAATCTAGGCAATTTGTTCAAATATAACTTTTTCTTTGTGAGTGTAAAATAGTATACAGTGCACATCATAAATACTGTGGTTACATTTCAGTGGTATGGAAACTATCTCCACTTATGGGATACATACGTACATATTCATAAAAGTAATATATGTGTTTACAAAACATATGTGTGTCTATTTAATATAAAAATCAATAATAGTCATTAGCTTCATTTGAGCATAACTCAAATCAATGTATCTATTAGTGGTGTAGCATCACTACCAAAAATATAACATGTACAATTGCAGGCAATTACGATAAAAACTTTATTATAGTTACATTTGATTCAGAATTCAGTTACCTATAGTAAATTTTAACTAGTTACCTAATTTGTCAGGCATCAACTAAAGATATGGGTTAAGAATCTGTAGTTTCGGAATTGCCAGGTATTGTGCAGAGTTAAAAAAAAAAATCATTGAGATGTTTGACAGCACAGAGGTTGACTGAAAAGTTGTAAAGTTCTAAATGCTAATATTGACAGAAATTTTTAAATCAGGTAACCTTGCACTTTGTTATCAAAGGCAGTTAAATAACATTGAGACTAAATAAATAAAACTAGAAAAGAACATATCATTAAGCATAGAAGGATACAAATGTGTTGCGTGTTGTGTGTGTGTCTGTGTGTGTGTGTGTTTGTCCATGTGAAAGTCTGAGGAACACTAAGATGTGAGTTCATATAATCAGGTTGTAGTCTTGCCTTTTAAAAATATTTTATGATTTAATACTGAGAAAGTCATGGTCTCTGATGTTTCTATCTATATACAGACATTTTCACTAGATCATATTGAAAATCTCTTTTAGCTTTCTGACTCAGCATTTAAATATTAATGTGTTTTATTTTGAATAATGAAAGCTATAAAATACAAGCAGTCTACTTTCATCTCTTAGGAAGTGTAATTTTTTTGCAGTTTCGCATATGCTCAGACCTAATCCTAGCAAGACATGTTATTTTCATGACATATATTGACACTGCATTAATCAATCAGCTTTAAAACTTAAAAATTCCAATTCAGTGTATGTGCTATTTTTTAAATATGCTAAATTTAAACCAAAACTACAAAAGGTAATGTCTAATAGGAAGAATCTGTTTTTTCTCATACAATTTAAACATCATATACTGTGAAGTAACAGAAGACACTTGCTTCTGTCCTAATATAGTATTCAGACAAAGTTTCTTTTGTTTTATTGCATACTGAGTGATTTGGCCTCTATTGAAAAGCAGTTCAGAAAATCTCAGAGGAGGATAATGTCTGTTGACGATAACTGATGCTGGCTTCCATGGAAATGCTAATTTGGTAGCAGTTGCTGTCAATCAGTCACTTTGAGTTATTGTTCCAGCACTTCTAGATGCAATACGTGATGGCTGATGAAAGTTCCCACTACGGTAATTAGACTGTCTTCAAAGAAGAGAGGATTGTTAACTTAGGCTAAGGTAAACAGGCTCTAAGCAGGAAAAATAAGCATAAATAGCTTTAAATGATTCAACAAAGAAGAAACCTCAGAAAATCCTTCTTGTTCTCATTTTCATAAAAGAAGAGAACAGAGGTTGAACAAAATCAGCAAATCTTATGGTGTATAACAAATTGAACCATTCTGGCTTCTATATATATATTTACTATAGTTAAAAAAGTTAAAATTATATGTCTATTTCTGTCATACATGGTTTAATAAAGTAGTTCTATGAGGCATAAAAGTTTTAAATCTCTGATTCTATGAAATTTGTCCGTAAAGGTGGATTTCTTAGTGAAATATAAATGTATTCTAAATATTTTTTACTTCACTAATTAGAAAATACAACTCTGATAGCAGGAACAAACTTTGGAATACAACAATTAAATAATCTTTAAAAATTAGAGGAATACTTCAAGTAATTACAAAAACAAACTTTTTTAATTCAGTGAACTCAAGAGCAAATAAAGTTGATTTGCAGCTAACCAATTCTAAGCCCCAAAGCAGGCAAAATATTAGGCCTGTCTTCAATGTTAAATATAATTTTTCAAAAGGAGAAAAAGTAATTCAGAGATTTTAAAGTAGCTATATTAATGTAATAAAATAGATTATCTGGAAATATTTGAATTTATGATTTTAATTATAATTCCTAAAATATAACATCATTAAGGCACACTTATCAAAGTGTCTGAAAATAAGCTTATCCTTTGTAAGAAGATATTTTTATTCTTACTTTATAGACTGCTTTATTGTAATGTTATAGATTGTACATAATTAACTATATAAATTGATAAATTTCATATATGTTCATACCCATGAAGCCATCACCACGATCAAAATAATCAACATTTCCCTTTCTCTGTTTGCCCACATTCCTTTGTAATTTCGCCTTCTCCCTCCACACAGCTGATATATGTTCTGTCATTATAGCTTAGTAAATCTTAGAAATTTATTTAACTTAAATCATGTAGATGTACTCTTTTTTGTCTTCAAAAATCATTTTGAGTTCTAAGATGCATGTATATGAAAAGTTTATTTTTAAGTAGTTTATTATTGGATGGATACACCATATTTTGGTTTTTGATTCAGCAGTTGAAGGACACATTATGGGTCACAAATTCCTTTTTTGTTCTTGGCAATCTTAGTAATATTTCACTGGATGCTAGATATTGTGACATTTACCATGTTGGCTAAGGTTAAATGTTCCGCAGCACTGAGGTGGAACCCTTCTTTATACTCTCCTCGAATCCTTAAGAATCATAAGGTTTTTCATTCTGTTGGGAATAGGTACTTCCCTGCAGTATTCCTGGCACCAGGCACTATTCTTTCTAGGGTGGTTCTTAACCCAGACCCAGGTAAATTCTCTACATGCCTGCACTAACCAATACTCAGATGAATACTTAAGAGAGATCCCCAGAGTTCTCACCATGTGTATCTCTCATTCTGCCATCACCTTCGCAATACTCAGTCCTTGCCTTTTTCTCCAGAGACTCTCAGCTTGTCTCTTTACCTCACAGAATCCATGGGGCTCTTGAGGAGCATTTAAGTTGTTTCCATCTCTTTGCTAATGTAAATAGTGCTGCAATGAACATTCACGTGTATGCATCTTTATGATAGATTGATTTACATTCCCCTGGGTATATACCCAGTCATGGTATTCTGGCTTGAATGGTAGTTCTGTTTTTGGGTCTTTGAGGAATTGCCACACTGCTTTCTACAATGAGTGAACTAATTTACAATCTCACCAACAGTGTATAAGGGTTTCTTTTTCCCCACAACCTCACCACCATCTGTTATTTTTTGACTTTTTAATAGTATCCATTCTAACTGGTGTGAGATGGTATCTCATTGTGGTTTTCATTTATATTTCTCTAATGATCAGTGATGCTGAGCTTTTTTGACATGATCATTGGCCACATGTAGATCTTCTTTTGAAAAGTGTCTATTTGTGTCTTTTGTGCACTTTTTAATGGGATTGTTTGTTATTGTAAATTTCTGTACGTTAATTATATGCTGGATATTAGACCTCTGTCAGATGCATAGTTTGCAAATATTCTCTCCCATTCTGTAGGTTGTCTGTTTATTCTGTTGGTAGTTTCTATTGCTGTGCAGAAGCACTTTAGTTTAACTGGGATTCTCTTTTCTTATACTACCAATTGGAAACTCTGTCTAGGTTTAAAGTTGGAGGAAACACAGTGCTCAATACATTGTCCCCCCAGCACTCCAGGATTACTGTCTTGCATTGTTGTTTGGCGTCTTGAAATTAAAGTCAAAACAGAGCAAATGCTGTGGTATAAGTTCCAGTAGCCACGCGGCTGAGATGTGAGGTACAAATCCAAAAACGAATGATCAGGGCTTTAATTCTGAATTATGTAATTCAGATTGTCTAGATACTGAAAATCTTCTGGTGAGAGCATATGAAGGATATGAATATATTATACAAGGCTAAAAAAGCTTGTTCTAACTTCTCATTCTGTAGAAACTCTAGTTCTAGAGAACTGCTTGGTGAATATTTCCAAACTGCTTCACAGTTATATCTCTATGACTAGTTTCTGAAAACCTGTGATTATAAGAACTGGCAAACAATTGCTCTCTGCCTGTGGTATCAAAGATTTTCAGAAAAACAGGCATTAATATGGCAAGTGTTTATACTATGTTGTGGAAAAGGATGGAATTAATGCAGTCACGAGAACCTTTACCTATTATTTTGTTTCCAGACTAATTCTCAGAACTTGAAATCATTTGGAACTGGGCAAGTGGACCATACAAATAATAAAATATTTATGAACATTCAACTCCTGTTTCAAACTTTATATTTTTATTTAAAATAATTATTTATTTCCCTTATCCATGAATATAAATATTTGATGAATATAATTAGAAAGATAGATAGCCTTCTATATTTATTTATAAGCATTTTTACATTTGCCTAAAGAGACAAAAATGATAATGTTAGCGATGGCTGTGGATAACATTATTCAGAGACACAGTATAGTTTATGATAAAAATTTTACTGCTCCTGGAAAATAGTTTCTTCAATAATTAAACTGCCCCAGAATTTAGTGGCATAAGACAAGCATGTTATTAGGCTCAGAGGGTCTGTGAGTGAGGCACTCACCACTAAGGACATAACTTGCCCTTTCTCCTTATGACTGAGACCTTAGCTGTGAAGACTCGAAAACTGAATAACTTCATGTATGGGACTTGGACTCATCTGGAGGTTTCTTCAATCACATTTCAGACAGGTGATCTCAAATGATAGAAACAACGGGGCTCATTTAAGATTGTCATCAGGACACCTGAACATGGCTTGACTTCTTTACACTCATTATTGTAGCAAAACTTTCCAGATCTGATCTCAAGCAGTTAGGTAGATGGAATATGTTCTAGTGTTGGATAGCACAGTAAGGTGACTATAGTTAGCAATAATCCATTGTATGTTTCAAAATGGTTAGAAATAGATTTAGAATGTCCCCAAAACAAAGAAACAATAAATGTTTGAGGTATTGCATATCCTAAATACCCTGATTTGATCACTACACATTGTATGGATGTATCAAAATATCACACGTACCACAGAAATGTGTAAAATCTTTATGGGTCAAAGAAAAATAAAATGAAAGAACAAGACGGAAACTGCATCTCCTTTATAATCTAATATTGAAAGTCACATAAAGTCACTTCCATCATACTCTATTGCTCAAAGTAGTCACTTTATCTAAATTTAAGGATAAGGAATATAAACCTCACAACTTGAAGGGATTAATAGTAAATAATATTGTGATTAGTTTTTTTTTAATTATCACACTGCTGATAACCCAAAGACGGCTGTGGTACTTTAAGTGTTATCATGGAAAGACTTTAGTAAAAATGTGAGATTCCTTTCACTACAGCTTCTTTACTGTTTAGTCTTCCATTTATTTTCTTTTTGACTTCTAAGGTGCTATTAAATTGTGTAGGACAGAAGTCCTGCTCAATATGACCCCTACTAGAAATCCTTGATTCGGGGTTCTGGAACCCATACAAGAACTTTTCAACATTAGCTACACTAAACTGTTAAAATCTCTAGCTTCAGGAAAATTAATATGAAGTTGATTTGATTTGATATACTTTACATGGCTCATTAACACAGTATTTTTAAAAGGTTTGCAAAGCACTATTTAAATTGAGCTTTAAAAAAGCTTTAAAAAGATATGGAATTTGATGGAATGGGAGAGAGTTACAATTAAACATCTACAATTTCTGATGCTGTTTGCAGAAATGTTTCTTTATAGGACGAATAAGCAGAATTATCCAAGGTAACAAAACCAGCCCAGCATGCTTGCAGCCATGATCTCTGTCCTCATCTAACATGTGGATAACCATGAAATATTTTTGGCTCACAGAGCCATGGAAGACATGTAAGATAAAGTAATGGAACTATAAGGAAAAATCAAGAAAACAAAACAAAAAATAGAATTTCTACTGACATATGTCCACAAGATTATGTTTATGTGTTTTCACGTGTGCCAGAGAGTAATCTACAATATCGGGACCCTCATGGAGAACTTCTGCTAAGGCAGTGCAGAAGGGAAATCTGGGTTTGGAGCCCCCACACAGAGTCTCTACTAGGCACCACCTAGTTGAGCTCTGAGAAGAGGACCATTGTCCTCCAGACCCCAGAATGGTAGATCCACTGACAGCTTGCACCATGCACCTGGTGCATGTATTAGTTCATTTTCACACTGCTGATAACGACATACCCAAAACTGGGAAGAAAAAGAGGTTTAATTGGACTTACAGTTCCACATGGTTGAGGAGGCCGCAGAATCATTGCGGGAGGTGAAAGGCATTTCTTGCATGGTGATGACAAGAGAAAAAATGAGAGAGATGCAAAAGTGGAAACTACTGATAAAATCATCAGATCTCATGAGACTTATTCACTACCATGAGAACAGTACGGGGGAAACTGCCATGATTCAAATTATCTCCCACTGGATCCCTCCCACAACATGTGGGAATTATGAGAGTATCATTCAAGGTGAGATTTGGGTGAGGACACAGAGCCAAACCATATAATTCCACCCTGACCCCTCTAAATCTCATGTCTTCACATTTCAAAACCAGTCATGCCTTCCCAACAGTCTCCCAAAGTCTTAAACTCATTTCAGCATTAACCCAAAAGTCCACAGTCCAAAGTCTCATCTGAGACAAGGCAAGTCCCTTCTGCCTATGAGCCTGTAATATCAAAAGAAAGCTACTTACTTCCTAGATGCAACGGAGGTACAGGTATTGGGTAAATACAGCCATTCCAAATGGGAGAATTTGACCAATACAAAGGGGTTACAGGGTCCACGTAAGTTCAAAATCCAGCAGGGCAGTAAAATTCTAAAGCTCCAAAGTGATCTCTTTTGACACCATGTCTCACATCCAGGTCACGCTGATGCAAGAGATAGGTTCCCATAGTCTTGGGCAGCTTCGCTCCTGTGGATTTGCAGGGTATAGCCCCCCTCCTCGCTGTTTTCACAGGCTGGCATTGAGTCTCTGTGGCTTTTCCAGGCGCATGGTGCAAGCTGTCAGTGGATCCACCATTCTGGGGTCTGGAGGACAGTGGCCTTCTTGTCAGCGCTCCCCTAGGTGGTGCCCTAGTAGGGACTCTGTATGGGGGCTCCAAACCCAGAGTTCCCTTCTGTACTGCCCTAGCAGAGGATCTCCATGAGGGCCCCGATCCTGCAGCAAACTTTTGCCTGGGCATCCAGGCATTTCCAAACATCTTCTGAAATCTAGATGAAGTTTCCCAAACCTCAATTCTTGATTTCTGTGTACCCGCAGGCTCAACACCATGTGGAAGCTGCCAAGGGTTGGGGCTTGCACCCTCTGAAACCATGGGTCGAGCTGTACCTTGGCCCCTTTTAGCAATGGCTGGAGTGGCTGGGTCACAGGGCACTAAGTCCCTAGGCTGCACACAGCATGAGGACCCTGGGGTTGGCCCACAAAACCATATTTTCCTCCTATGCTTCTGGGTTTGTGATGGGAGGGGCTACCATGAAGACCTCTGGCATTCCCTGCAGACATTTTCCCCATTGTCAGGGATTAACTTTGGCTCCTTGTTACTTATGCAAATTTTTGCAGCCATCTTGAATTTCTTCTTAAAAAATGGGTTTTCTTTTCTACTGCATCATCAGGCTACAAATTCTCTGAAATTTTATGCTCGTTTCCCTTTTAAAATGAAATGCTTTTAACAGCATCCAAGTCACCTTTTGAATGCTTTGCTGCTTAGAAATTTCTTCTGCCAGATACCCTAAATGATCTCTCTCAAGTTCAAAGCTCCACAAATTTCTAGGGCAAGGGCAAAATGCCACCAGTCTCTTTGCTAAAACATAACAAGGGTCATCTTTGCTCCAGTTCCCAGCAGGTTCCTCATCCCTATCTGAGACCACCTCAGCCTGGACCCACTGTTCATATCACAATCAGCATTTTTGTCAAAGCCATTCAACAAGTCTCTAGGAGGTTCCAAACTTTCCCACATTTTCCTGTCTTCTCCTGAGCCCTCCAAACTGTTCCAACCTCTGTCTGATACCCAGTTCCAAAGTTGCTTCTACATTTTTGGGTATCTTTTCGGCAATGCCCCACTCTACTTGTATCAATTTACTGTATTAGTCCGTTATCATAGTGCTGATGAAGATATACCCGAAACTGGGAAGAAAAAGAGATTTCATTGCACTTACAGTTCCACACAGCTGAAGAGGCCTCAGAATGACGGCAGGAGGTGAAAGGCACTTCTTACATGGTGGTGGCCAGAGAAAAAAATGAGAAATATACAAAAGCGGAAACTCCTGATAAAACCATCAGATCTTGTGAAACTTATTGACTATCATGAGAACACTATGGGGAAACTGCCCACATGATTCAAATTATCTCCCACCAGGTCCTTCCCACAATACATGGGAATTATAAGAGAACAATTCAAGATGAGATTTGGGTGGAGACACAAACTATATCACATTATTTTTATGTAAATATCGTGTGTAGTACTTAGCTAAGTCTGACATTGGAAGAAAGAGAAAATAAGTGATAATTTATAACTTTATTGTATACTTTAAATCATTATAGCCTATATCATATTTTTAAAAAACAAAGTGTTAAATATTCCTATCGTTTACTATGCAAATAGTCCCCTAAGGAAACAATACTAGGCAACAAACCATGTAACTACAGTTTCCCTACATCAATTGGACAAGCATTAAGGATTGCTTAATCACTTCAAAGATTTCTCTCAGAGAAACAGCTATAATAATGTGCCCTAAAAATGCGTTTCTGGTATTCTAGGATAATAAACTTCATAATGACCATGTTAACACAAATATTTAATCTGCTATATGATTACTATTATTAGAGTTTAAGTTGTTTAACCTAGAACATTCAGTAGAGTCAACTATAAGATGAGAAGAGTGAGATGCAGAAAATGCAAATTAAAATCAAAAGCTAAATAAATCTTAAGGCAGGTATTAGAGAAGAGGTTTTCAATTGGATTTTTTTTTTTTTTTTTTTTTTTGAGACAGAGTCTCGCTCTGTCTCCCAGGCTGGAGTGCAGTGGCGCAATCTCGGCTCACTGCAAGCTCCACCTCCCGGGTTCAGGCCATTCTCCTGCCTCAGCCTCCAGAGTAGCTAGGACTACAGGTGCCCACCACCACGCCCGGCTAAATTTTTTGCATTTTTAGTAGAGACAGGGTTTCACTGTGTTAGCCAGGATGGTCTTGATCTCGTGACCTCGTGATCCGCCCATCTTGGCCTCCCAAAGTGCTTGAGACTACAGGCGTGAGCCATCGTGCCCGGCCTCAACTGGATTTTTATAATAACCTATAATGTTTTTAAAACTACAGATTCCAGACTCCAACTTCTGTAGATTCTATTTCAAGAATCTCTCTGTCCATTCCTACCACTTCCTTAGGATTTGGACAACAGGCTAGTGTTTTGAGCACTACGCCATTTAGGGACTCACATTTCAAAAGTTTTTATCCAGAGGTATATGGTAATATGCTAAAGGTTGGGGTGCAGAGTGAGAGCAAATGAATGGTAAGCTTCTTGTCCTCGAAGAACTCAGTCCACTGAAGGAAACAGACAAGTAGATAAATGTTTGCAATTTAATACAATAAGTGCTATGACAGTGTACCAGGGGAGTATTTAAATTAAATTGAGGAAGAGAAGAGTATTGAATGTTCCTGAAGGAGAAACACTGACCTGATTCTTGAAGGGAGCTGGAAAGAAACGGTAAGACATTTAATAAAGCAGGAGGGGAAAATGAGCCTAAAAAAATAAACAGGCCTCAGAAGCTTAAGGATTTTCCACACCGTTGTATGGAAAATGGCTTTTATCCTAAAAAAATGATAATAATAAAATAAAATAAAAAATAAGGATGGAGCAATTTAAACTTTCTGTGCAGAAAATTAATAAGATCATTTTGTGATTTGGAAATATTAATCTGTGTATAGCATGGAGATCCCATCAGAAAAGTGCAAGAGTTTAATCATAGGAAGCTTTTATTTAGCATAAAATGAACTACATTTCAAGACTTTCTTTATTGCCTCATTACTGAAGGTTGATTATGGTATTAGTCACTCTTAGTTTCTAGGTTTTTGACAAATAAAAAACAAATGCACGCTCCAACTATGGATCAACCTATATCATCTGCTTGATTTTAATTAATAAATAATAATTGAAATCTTAGCAGAATCTCTCGTCTCTTTTTTTTTCCCTAAGCCTGAACTTTGGTGACTTTTCAGTCCTGACTTATTGTATCTAATTTCAAGCTGAGAAATTGGAACTTGGGGAGCAGAGACACAGCTGGAGCTTCTGTTGGCACTGCTTACATGCAGATATACCACATATCTCAGCACAAGAGTCCAAAAGGCAATGTTTGCAAGCTAGTTTTCAAGACTGACCTTTTTCATGCACAAGTCCTCTCTCCTGATTGACATTGTTTCCAAACTTTAGGTACTCATTCTCACAAAACAAATGAGATACTCTTTCTCACAGAAGAAAAGAGAAGCTTAAACATACCCTCAAATGTTTTCCCTCTCGAAAATTAGGACAAAATTTTTTTCGAGGTACCGTAAGACCCTGAGAATCAGGCTTTTCTCCAGAAATACCCCAATTGCTATTCTCCTGTGATTTTCACCCTAACAACAAGCTTGTAGTCAACCAATGGTGTGGTGGTTCCTTTGGGGCAAGAAAGCAGCAGAATATGAGGCCAGCCCTGCCCCATGAGATTTTTCTATAGAAACCAGTTCTGCTTTATTGTGTATGTCTTGAGACCAGCTAAATTAGAATGTGTGTAGTTACTATAACATTTCCAAAATTTGGATTAATATAACTAGAAATCTCTCAGGATAACCTTGCCTACAAATAGTACAAGGAGCCATTAGGTACTGTGTAATTATCACATCAGTATCCATAAGCTTGAAAACACCGAAAACACAAGCCAATCCCTATGCATTGCAACAGTTATTCACACAAAACATTATTCTCAATGCCATATCCAGTACATGTAAGACTGGTAAGGGTTTGAGGCTTTATCTTACTTATAGCCTAGCAAATTAGCCTGCCACAGTTTTATGGATTTGGGCAGAAGACATAAGATTCCTAGGTCAAAAGAGTATATTTAGAGCAATAGCAATGGCTAGAGTATCAGCATTTTTTATACCGGTTCCCCAAGCCCCAGTTCTCACAGGGTGACAGAAAGAAAGCCAGCTGATACTAGCACCAACAGTGGATTGGGTTATATAAGAGGAACCTTGAACTTAGGGAACCTATGGTTTTTACAGTGAAGATTAAGCATGCTTGCCATTTGCATCTGAGAGGGCACTATGTTTTTCAAGGATTTAAGCAAACATGCCTTTTGCTTTGAAGGGAGACTTTATCTTTCAATGCTGTTTGCCATAAGACATCCCTCATAAAGTTAGTTTGGAATAAAGCACAGTCAGTTTTTCTGTCACAATATGTGTGGAAAGGTCAGAGATCCATGGAGAATTGTCTCCCAAAAGCATAAACAACATAGATGAAAGATTGATAGATAGATAGATAGATAGACAGACAGACAGATAGATAGATAACATACATACATACATACATACATATAATTTTTTGGCTGCAAAATATTATGTTCTTTCTTAAGAGGTAGCATGGAATTAATATTTTCTTAAACAAATTTACAATGTGCATCCCCAATCTTCAACACTCTCTGAGATTTTCATCTTTCAGGTATAGCCAACAACATGTTAACGTCCTTATTTTCCATTGTTCCATTTACTTTTCTATTTCTGGTACTCTAATGATGAAATATATATGGAATTTTAGCCAGAAAGCCCTGTTAAATATTTTTCTTAGGTTTAAGAAAGCACAAACTTATCTTAATAAGTCATGAACAAGACGCCTAAGACAATTTTGGTAACATGTCCCAGTGGCCACTGTTTTGTTCAAGTATTCTGTGGGTTTGTAGATCATTGCCTTCTGGGGAAATTCCATGATTGTTCACTTTTAGCTTTCCTCAATAATTAGTCTGAGCAGATTCTAGGCTATTGTTGATAATTCTGAAATTTCCGTCCTCCATTCCCTCTAAGGATGGGTATGTATTGATGCTATGAATTTGCCAGCACCTTGCATTTAAAACCCAACAGGTTTTATGAATCTTGTGCCATTTTAGAAAAATGATATGTTTATTATGTTTTTCTCACCTTTTTTTCTTATAACAGTAGAATATGCATCAATTGTACAATGGCCTCCAGTAGGTCCCTTCTGCTTTCAAGGGTACCCTATTGCGATGTTACAATTATAATCTCATTTCTAAATTAACCCCTTCTCTACCACTTATAAGAACAAAGTTGGACAGGCTATTTATTTATCTTCATTTTGATTTGGACATGATTCCTGAACATATTTTACTAAATTCTATCTTTTTATATACTTAGTTAGAGATATAAAGTTACTGTTTTATTTTTAGTGATCCAAAGCATAATATTAAAATCAAAACTATACACCTTCAGAATTATCTAAACAACTTTTAAAATAGTGTATATCTAGTGTATATCTTTTCTTCCAATATTAAATAATGCATAACATTTGTTGAGCATTTATTATGCATCAATCTTCAAAACATGTTTCATAAGTTAACTCTCCCAATAATTTTAAGAGGTTCAACTTCTTGGAAGACTCTTTTTAAATCAACAATTGTGACTATAATTTTTCTAGTTGAGCCTGGTAGCACAATGGGACAAACTAAAAAGTATCACTTCTTAAAACATTTGGCAAATACAGAATGGATTGTAACAGGCATACAATGTCTGTGAGATATAATCACATGACAATTAGAAAGGAAGTTACACAAGTGAAAAATAAGAGAAAAGGAAAAACAAATCTAGGGAATAACCTTTCACTTGTATGTTGTCGAAACAAAATTAATTACATGAATTTAATAATACAGAGATTTGGTATCTTTCATTAAATATGTTAGCTAACTAAAGGTTAACCTGCTCCACAAAGAAATACAATATCTTCACCTAAAGAAACAAAAATACTTAGTTTATATATTTGTTGATATTTGATTAATGTACTGTTTTTCTTATTAGCAGTAATCCTTAAAAAATTCTAAATGTAAGTTATTGTGCACATTGGAAAAATCAGCCCGTCTAAGTAAGGGGAAAAAAATAAGAGCTGTGTGCCCTAGAAAACTGGCTGTATCTGCTGCCCTATAAGACATCTGTAACATGTATAGCATCCTTGTCAGTGCAAAAGGTCAGGACCACAATGAAAATGCTGTATATTGCCATGTATAATTGCATTTATTTATTTCTCTCATTAAAATAGCTAAAATTGTTCAAAATATAACATTGAATTTATTTTTCTAGTCATAAATATAATAGTTAATAATTTCCAGATACTTATTATTGGTCATATGCATGGTTAGGTTATTTTTACTTCTCACAATAACGTACTGGGTTGCACTATTAAAGAGAAAAGAAAATAAGCACAGAGAGATTGTGTAAATTTTCAAAGTCACAGAGTCCATGTCAGAGAAAAGTCAGAATTTGGGGCTTAGCATTCAAACTGAAACCTGAAAACCTTCAAGGAGAGTTGATAAAAATTGCCAAGGCAGTATTACTAACACTAACACTCTATTGTCTCCCATCATATGGAATCTGACTCCAGTTTTTATTTTTGATGTCTGACTATGGACTGCTCTTAAAACTCACACCTTCCTTTTCCCCTTCTGCCCCACATCTGATCAAGCTTATAAGAAACCCCAAGTTCATACTCTTTTGGCACCTGCAGGAAATTCTAATCATGTAACCCTCCGCCTAACCAAAACAAAAAGCGTCCAAACCAATCTCCTTTCCCTGATCTCTCAAGCCATTTTTGGACTGCTTGGGATATATACCCTGTCCTCACCAGAAAAGCCACACTATGAAAATATTAAAATTCTTCATACCTGCTTGGTGTGTGTGGTGTCATCTGTGTCTATGTTGAACTCATTTTGCATAGGTGTTCATCTTGTCTCTTTAGGGTGGCCACATACCACCCAGTATATCTGGCATAACATTGCAAAATTTGCTAATGAAACCACAGTATTTTGTAGTCTTCAAATGCAGTATTTTCCTGAAAGGAAGTTTTTGATAAGAAAATCAATACAATCATATTTCTTGGGTAATTCAAGTTATTGCAGCACCTTAGAAGAAACTTTCCATTAATTATTATGATTACTGTGTGTTTGTGTATGTATATACACATACACATGTATACAAATATAGCATAAAATGTTGGATTATAAATAAAATAACTCAAAACTGTACAATGAAAGGTAAATTTTCTACTACATATTTGATTTATCTATTTTGTTTTATAAACTTTTCTTTACACTAAATTCTAATCACCTGTATTAGTCTGTTCTCATGCTGCTATAAAGAAATACCCAAGACTGGGTAATTTATAAAGGAAAGAGATTTAATTGGCTCAGTTCGGCATGGCTGGGGAGGCCTCAGCAAACTTACAATCACGGTGAAAGGGGAAGCAAACACGTCCTTCTTCACATGGTGGCAGGAGGGCAAGAGAGAAGTGCAGAGTGAAGGGGGAAAGTGCCCTATAAAACCATCAGGTCTCGTGAGAACTCACTATCATCAGAATAGCATAGGGGAACATCCCTCATGATCTAATCACCTCCCACGAGCTCCCTCCCCCAACATGTGAGAATTACAATTCAGATTATAGTTCAAGATGAGATTTCGGTGGGGACACAGAGCCAGATAATATCATCACCTAAATATTTGTATGCTATGTTATTTTTGTTTGGTTCATCTTCAACACTTATTTATTGTGCTGTTAAGTTGGTAGTACTCTTCTAAGAGCCAAGAATAACACAAAAGATAAATATCACAGTTTCTGTTTTATAAGAATCTACTTTATTTTTCAGAATATTAAATATACAGGCTTTGGGAGTTTTCACTTGTATAGCACTTATATTCCTTAATTCACTTAACCTCCCTATACTACTTACTTCCACATTATATGAATGTACTGATTATTGACTTGATACTTTCTAGAGTCATGAAAATTTATGGCATAATGCCTGTTAATTTTTTTCAAAATGAAAAACCTTATGCCAATATACAAAATTATCATTATTTTTAAAACAATAATGAAAGAAATTTGTGAATTTAGATGTTAAACATAAACCAGTAGCAGAGAAAATTATTTCATTTTGTTCTAGTCATAACCTAGCAATATAAAAAGACTCTTAACAAAATAGATTTCCAGGAAGTCATGTATGTTTTTTTTCAACAGATCAGTTTTTATTTTGATCTACTATGGTCAGTGATATTTTTGTAGTTTTTGTAACTCTAGTCTTGAGCAAGTTTACTATAGATGGATACCATGCTTCATGCAAACTATCCAGTTGTAGGGCAATGTAACAATACACTCAGGCATAACATATTGTATTACAATATTATATTGCATGCACACGTATACTTAGTAAACTCTTTAACGTGTGTAAATCTTATCATTAAACAAGACTTTCACATATTTTGCTTCACTTGGAGTTTGTCCCTATAACTTTTTAACAAAATGGATAACATGAATTTTATTATCTCTTTTCGAAAAATAATGATAAAAATTAATTGGGCATGGAATTCTTTCCATTTGCTTTCAAAGTTCATACTTTTTCCATTTTAGCAAAAAAAGTGTCTATTTTTTTTTTTTGGTGTTGCTTTCAGTTCAGCAGATCATTTTCTCAGTTGTTTTAATGCAATGTATCCTTTACAATAATCTATTATATTTGAAAAGTTTAAGGAAAGCCCTTATCATTCACTGCCAAAATGATTTATGTTAATGAGATTATTTTAGGACTAACATCCTGTTAAATTTTGACACCATATCCTTTATCTGGTGGGAACTAGAAATTCAAGAGAGCCATGATCAATATTTCAGACAATGTTAGTTGGCACAAGATGCTATCCCCATGTGTAACGACATCATCATACGCTATATAATTATTTTTAGTGAGATTTTTTTCTTAGAATGTCTTTGATGCAGATTAGTTTTTATGGAAAGGGAACACACTAACAATACAAATGTCAAAGTACATCTCATATGGTGTTGACCTGACTGATGCCATTTGTCTTTACTCTTAGCACATCTACAGAATCTAGAGTAGTAGCAACCATGAAAACTGGACTGTCAACAAAGAAGACAGAAGTTTGATATCCACAAGAACTAAGAAGAAATCACTAAGGAATATATAATCTAATTTGTATTTGAACAAACAAACGCTGAAAATTCACTGACTTAAAGTGTTAAATTATTTCCAAAATGTATGTAAAATAGTTTCTATATATATAAAATAAATGCATGTAAAACATTTTATTTACTTTATCAGTTAAAGAAGGAGCCAATAAGTTTTTAGTGCCTTTTCGAATATTTCAGAATCTATGTATCTAACAGGTAATTTGATAAAAGAATGATCGTATAAGAATTCTAAGATAGATACAAACTGGTCAATGTCCAATATGGCAATAAATCACAAACTTTGGGTTATGTTTTGCACTTAGAAGTGATTTGGACCTCCACTAAGAAAAAACCCACAAATTAAACTGTCCATACAGAATTATAATACAGCCTAGTCAATGGAAAAGTCCATCAAAGATGCAAGGTTAACACTCCTCTGAAATAAAACCCACAGATCTCTTGTGCCTATCCCCAAGCTATGGATACTTTTACTTTGATATAGAAATAGCAGCAATGCCAGTTTTTTAGGCAGACTGAGGTTTACAAAAAATCTTCAGCATGAGGCCAAAAACATTCTTAGGCTATCTGCTGTAAAAATCTCTCCCTGATTTTACTGACACAATGGGAATATGACTTCTAAATATAGCTATTTACCCCAAGTAAGTACATCCTTTAGGTTGAGTTATAAATATGATACTTTGGATAATAATCATCAGAGAATGATCAAATTATACGTACTATGTTTGATGGAGTCTATATTAATTTAGCTACAATTATACTGAATTGATTTTTTATTTCAAAGAAAAAAAAATTGGCCAGGTGTGGTGGCTCACGCCTATAATCCCAGCACTTTGGGAGGCCGAGGCAGGTGAATCTGGAGTTTCAGATCAGCCTGGCCAACAAAGTGAAATGTTGTCTTTACTAAAAAATACAAAAACTAGCCTGGCATTGTAGCAGGAGCCTGTAATCCCAGCTACTCATGAGGCTGAGGCAGGAGAATGCTTGGACCGGGAGGCGGAGGTTGAGTGAGCAGAGATGGATCGCGCCACTGCACTTCAGCCTGGTGACAGAGCGAGACTCCCCGTATCAAAAAATAAAATAAAATAAAATAAAATAAAATAAAATAAAATATACAGGAAAAAAGTCATTTAACAGAGCATCATATTAAGTGAATGTGTAGTAGATAACTGGCTTTCCAACTTTCTTTACATTCCTGAAGAATAAGTATATCTTACATAACTTGCATGATATATATGCAACATGCTGAATTTCAAACATATTTCTTTCTTATGTTTAGTTAGGCAGTTGGCTAACACAGTGAAACCCCGTCTCTACCAAAAATGCAAAAAAAAAAAAAAAAAAAAAAAAAAAAATTAGCCGTGCATGGTGGCGGGTGCCTGTAGTCCCAGCTACAGAAGGCTAAGGCAGGAGAATGGTGTGAACCCGGGAGGCGGAGCTTGCAGTCAGCCGAGATCGCGCCACTGCACTCCAGCCTGGGAGACAGAGCGAGACTCCGTCTCCAAAAAAAAAAAAAACAAAAAACAAAAAACACAACATTGTAATGTATCGTGAACACTAACGTATTCACAATATGGTAAGGCACAGAAACATGGACCTGTGAAGAACAGTTTTAAATATAAAAATATTAGGGAAAAAAGCCTTGTATGTCTGCATCAGTGTTTATAATATTTTCTAAAATTCTGTTTATGCAGTTGTAAAAACATATTTTTTAGATTATTATTGTAAATAAAGCTTAGTAATTACCAGGCCTCCATTATCTCACTGAACAGGGCCTTGATTCCAAAACAGATTAAGACTCAGCATAAATTGCTGGCCTTTCCGATAAAACAATTAGCTACTTCTACTCCAGGAATTAAGCATCAAAGGAGGGAGTATCTTGATAAAGATACACTTAGATACTTTAAAGAGAAAGGATTTTGAACAAAATAGGTCTATATGAGCTGAGAAACTGGAAGAAAAAAGTCCAATAATCACGGAAGGTACTGAGGACAGATCAAGCACTCAATTTCCCACACTGCCCTTAAACTTACATACACACACAAATTTCTTTAAATACTAAAGATCAGGTGTGCAAAAAAAAAAAAAAAGAGTTGATATGATGCTACGATACTCACATTAACCTTACAACTGTTACACAAACTTTTTCTGAGTCAACAAACTACTCAGGAAGTAGTAATCTCTAATAATTCTCAGACATTCCCTATATCCTTTCTCTCATGCTCACACCTGAACTTAATAGGGAATAACTTACAGTATAAATAAAATTTTCCTTTTTAATGCCCTTTCTTGAATTTGAGAACTCTCCCATTCATAAATGGTCATATCTAATTTGGACATTTACTTAGAGGTACCTTTGTGTCTACATTAAACCCAAACTGGAAGATCTGAAGAATATGCTAAGTAATGTGTAGGCAAAAATGTCATGCCATAGGTAGAATTATTGGTGCTGAACCCATGAAGGTTCAGATCAACCCAAGAAATCCTCTACTGAAACTTGTATTATACTCTTTAAAACTAGAAGCAAATAAATAAATAATTTTTAATTTTTTTTAAAGGATGGTACTTTTTAAAATTATCAGCTATACCTTTTCAAATAAGAAGTTAAAACCAATAGTCAAAGACTGGTAGAAAAGGAATCCACATTTTATCTCAATCTTCCTAATACTATCCTATCAAACTAAAACAAAAACAAAAAAACACCACTCAGACTTATTAGAAATCCCTTTGGAAAATTAAGTCAAAATTTTTCTGTGGCTGGGTCATACCTTAAGAATGAAAAAGGAGAATATTAAAGCTGTAACATAGAAAAATTACCTGATAGGAAAATTCTGCCAAGATGGCAGAAATAAATCAAGCTCTCTAGGGTTTGATAGTTAGCTGGAGATAAGAGGACTTATGTATACACTGATAATGGAATATTCTTTTGTGGTCATACATAATTTCAGAAACTATTGGAAACAACAAAATTCCCTGACCTCAGCAGTGACCCAATGAAGAATGATTAGCATATTAAATGAACCTTGCATGCCCTAATACATTCTATGGTGATGGCTATTATAAATGTTGAAACTCATGAAGAAAAGGATAGATGTAGAGAAGCTAAAGGAAATTTTCTGTATGATTATTTCTCCAGACAGACTCTCATGATAAGATCCTAGTACTCATAATATATCAAGAAGACAAATCTTTGGAGAGGTTTAAAGAGAAAATTTTAAATCCCCATAATTATCTCCTATTAGAAAACAGATACTGGGAGAAATTACAATGTCAAGCAAGAGACTAATCTTTGGCACCCTTAAACTGGCTGCTGTGTTGCACTGGAGGATCTCAGGTGGAGCCCTGAAAACATTTTACACAAAATTGCCACCACTGCAAGGACAAATTGCCCAACAAATTTTGTTGATAAACATTTATGCTAAAACTTCTAAATGTGTTTTGGGTGTATCTGTTACCATGATAATCCTGATAAATTGTTAAGGTGTGACATACAGAAGCCTAAACCTCAGAACCATTTCAAATGTCTCCAAATAGATTTTTAATACTTTTCTCTTGAAATGAGTTATTATCAGAGTAGGCAGATACCTAGACATGAACAGGAAGGGGGAGCCCATGAGAAAGGAAGCTCTGGAAAATCTAACACCCCAGGGACCACTGGAAACATGCATGCCAGATATAAGCAGAGGGGAGGGGAAATACCTAAGCAGAAAGGAATGCCCCAGAGCACCTTGTAAGAAGCTCAATAATCACTTATTCTGCAGTCACACTATCAGAATGTTGTTAGCTACATGCTGATAAGGAGGGAGAGAGGCCAATGGGGAAATTCCTAACACATACGCAGGTGCAGTAAGTACAGATTTAACTGCTATATGATTTTCCTGAGTGGCAGCAATGAGCAATGTTGTCATTAGGTAGAATTCATATCCAAGAGCTGGCCCCCAGCATTCATCAACTAGCAGTAAGGGAGACTCCCACAAATCTGGGGCAGGAAGTAGGTGGGGACAATGCAGAGACTTAAGGTGCACAGGAAACTAGACAACGATTAATTAAATCATTGACAATTGGTGATAAACCCAGCCTTCAGTCCTTTTCCCCTCCCTACAGGTCATAGTTGGGGCTGAAAGTCCCAATCCTTTAATCAAATGTTTGGATCCCCTAACAGCTAGCCTCCACCCTGAAGCTATCCAAGATCCCACAAAGTATGGCTTAATTATAACAAAAGACACTCTTATTACCCGGGAAATTCCAAGAGATTTAGAAGCTTTGTGTCAGATGGCCCTATATTCAGGAAATTACAAAGGTCTTAAGAACTCTCAACAACTCGGGGCAGAGTCCAATATATGTATTTCTTATTATTTTACAAAATGCTTCAAATTTCCCATTATAATTTGATAACCATATACCTAGCAATACCATCTATTCTAAACTCCATATTTATACCAGCAGACATGGCCACATATTTCAAAAGACTAATGCAGTGCACCCATTCTTATCAATAGGCATAGGCAGCCATTCCTCAACGTCCTCCTAAATCATCTATGCAAAACTTATTCCCTGAATATCTGGTCTTTTGGATGAGGCAGTAGAAAATCACATTTCTTAAACACTGATGGAAAGACTTCTATCGGATACTATTAGCTATCTGAGCAGTGAAACTCCAAAGAATTGACATTTATAATTCATATCTCAACAAAAACAACAAAACCATCCTCAAATCACTGGAAGATGGTCCCACCCAGAGACCTCAATTTGAGAAGTCAGGATCCTTCTGAAACCAGTTTCCATAAAAAGATAGCTTCTCCCATGACTTTTGAATCAAATATACTTTGCTTTTTGAGATGTAGACAATGGTTGCCCAAGGTACATGAAACAAGACAGACTACCACTCTTAGACTTTATTTTTGTTTTATTTTCCTAGCTATTTTCTTTCCTCTTTTGCTGGTTTAAGCCTACTCTTAAGTATGTTATCTAAAAAAATAAATAAATAAAAGGCCTCCATTCTTAATACTTTTTTGTATCTTTAGTTACTCTTTATTATGAGTTCAATACCAGGACACAATTTATTTGCGAACTAGCTAGATAATACAATAAAATGGACTGATGTATTGGTTTTCCCTCAGGAGCCACCTAACTTACCTTGGTATAATTTACTTGTGATAAATTAGTTGGTTTCCTGGGTAACTGACTCAAACATTAGGTAACTTTTAAATAGCATACACCCCAACAGGCCAAACAGCCAGAAATCTAAAATTCTCTATTGCTTCAAAATTAGTAAAAGAAGCTCTTGTCTCCTTCAAAACACTACTCTAGAACCTTTCATAGGAGCTAGATTTTTTTTAGCTTGTTGGCAAATGAACTTTCATAGAAATAAAACTTGGAGGAGGATTAGAGAACAGATGGTGTATATTTGGAGACTTATCTCCCTCTTACTGATTTTATGAGCAAGAAGCACTACTTCTTTTTTGCTTTAAATCTATCTATTTATCTTGATACTAAAACTTTTTATTTCCTGCGGTCATAACATTCCAGATGAGCAGTGCCACATCATTACAACACTCAGCCTCGTATTCAGAAATGAAAATCTAACCCCTCCAAGGGAATTCTAGACTATTTTCCTCTCTCTTCAAGCCTCTTCACTCTGTGCTTTAAAGGAAGCCCAGAGGATGGGAATATTGTCCATGCTATATGTTAGAAAAGAAAAAGTGTACGAAATA
This sequence comes from Gorilla gorilla gorilla, assembly GCF_029281585.2. Classification (NCBI taxonomy): domain Eukaryota; kingdom Metazoa; phylum Chordata; class Mammalia; order Primates; family Hominidae; genus Gorilla; species Gorilla gorilla. Next base: position 99,021,613 of record NC_073238.2, on the reverse strand, counting down.
ATGCACTTGCACATAAAAGTGAATTGGCAATGATTCAGTATGGAGCTTTTTTAGCTAGTATATTGGCATCTCAAGAAAGAACACACCATGTTTTAGGTAGAGTTCTGTGCCCATATCCATGCATCTCTTTCTAGTATCTTTAATATGAAAAATCTGGGAAAGAAACAAAATGTCTGGGAAAAAAACAAACAAAATAATTAGGTAATCTGGATAATATAACTATATCTGACTCTGAGGTCACTTTGGATTGAGAATAGAATCTATGCATCTGATTTGATTGGGGAATTCCTGGTTACTGGCTTAGAAGTAGACTATAAACTATGATAATTGTTCTGATTTTTCATGTGTTGCACTATTTAGGTGTGTAATTTCCACTGTTGTAAATACTGCTGTGTAGCTGTTATACTATAAAATGTTGTAGCGAATGGTCATCAAACAAAAAGACAGAAAAAATTTGACCATTAGAGAGGGTGAAACAACCACTCCGCAAAACTTGATACGCCATTGAGACACCTCTAATACTGGGGAAAAGTAGGGTTGATTATGACCAAAGATGGCTTATCCTTCAGGTCAGGCTTTAAGATACCTACTATGGGTAAGGTGGACATTGAGAACTGAAACTATGTTCAACCACTTAGTTAACTGCCTGCTCTATTGTGATAATATTTGGTTGTCATAGCTAATACAATTTTACAGTCTACTATAGGCTTGAATATAACTTTATTAATGAGTAGAAGACAAAAGTTGCAAACTTATTTTTTCTTTTAGGACCTTTGTGGAAAAAACTTATTAAGTTAGCATGAAACTTTCCATCTTTACAATATATAGCATCACAGAATTTTTTATTCCATAAGCTGTTTCAAAATGCTCACTCAAAATCTTCACCATGCTGAGTCCATCAAATCTAAATTATTGTTTCATAATTTATACTCATTTTTCAATTAAAATCTCTTCATCAGCTCTTTGAATACACAGAACTCTTTGGCACAGTATTCAGGGTATATCTTGGTCAGCTCCATGCTTATCTCTGCAGCCTCATTTCTCATGTCCCTAGCACCCTCACATTACAAATTATACTCATACAAAAGCAATACTGGTCTTTCAATTTCATTTCTAATCATTTGCTACCTCTTTTAAATAAATTTATAGATTATTATCCATGTAGGACATTGATATTACCTCTTTTATCATGCTCTCTCTGATTCTCAAGATTGTTATCATACACATACATCTAATATATATTTATTATAATATATATAATAAACATATAGGTATACATAAGTATGTGTATGATAACATATTATATGTATACATTAGATGCATGCATATTATAAACATATGTATATATTCAGTGTATGTCTATGATAACATATATATTAGATGTATATATATATAATTGCATTTTATGGTTGTATTCATATGTCTGTGTTTCCTATGATTTTTATATTTATGGGTTACTTATAAATATTCTACTAAAAATTTGGCAGCACATTTGGCAAAATTAAGACTAAAAAAGATATTACCCACAAGTCAGTAAAAATATAACAACATTTCTACAATGCAACATTTGAGAGTGTCTATAAAATAATGCAGTTACTGCACTATTTAATGTTAGCTATTTAACACCATGTTTCTTTTTTTTTTCTTTTATTCTTTTTATTATACTTTAAGTTCTGGGATACATGTGCAGAACATGCAGGTTTGTTACAGAGGTATACATGTGCCATGAACACCATCTTTCTTTTAGAAAGAGATGTTTACTTCCCTGAATAACCTCTCTCATGTTCTCATGGGGCCAAGTGCTTGAATGTCCCAGAAAACACTTTCTTTGACATTCACTTAATTTTATGCTTCATCTCTTACCTCTGACTCAAAGCAAGTTGTACCTTGCTCAGCAAATAGTGTAGCATTCAGTCTGACAGATGTGGTCATAAAACAGGTGTAGAGAGTTTAAAATCAAAATATATGTTATACATCCTTCAAAATTTGGCACTTAGCTGAAAAGAGTTCAAGAAACACCATTATACTGGGTCATGCTTTGCCATACTGTTTGAAAACCACTGTTTAAGACAGAGGACTTCTTGAATGTTGTTAAATGACTTTTTGCTTTTGTATTCTTAAGGATTAGTACAGTTCTTGGAATATCAGCAAAATTAATTGAATAAAATTCAATACATCTCACCTGTCTCTCCTTGTCTAGCCTCATATGCCATAAAAAATTACTTTATTCTCAACAATGATGTTTTTTGAATAGATAGCTTGTGAACATTTGGCTACAATGGGTAAACAGGGGCTTCTGAAGAGCTCCCTTGGATGCCTCAGATGTATGATCAGCGGTTTCAATTCACTGAGATTCAACTGGGCATAGAAAAAGAAGCACGGGGAAATGCAACTAATTTTTTTTCAGCAAATGATTAAAAAATATCAAGGTCTTGGTATGACCTAAGTTAGCTCTTAGATTTAAAGAGATTAAAACTCTCAATATAAACTCTGATGTTTAGGATAATCTCATCCATTTACACTAAGGCCTAATTACAGAAATCTGAATATGCTCTCTTCCTCATCATTCAACTTCACAACAAATCGATATTATCTGTCTAGTATATGCGAGTCTTTGTATTAAAAATGTAGCTGGTATAGCTGAGGAACTGAATATTTAAGTTTATTTAATTTTAAGTAACTTAAATTTATGGTCTCATGAGGTTTGTGACGGTATTAGACAGTGAAAATCTAGATAAAAGATGCTTCCATTTACCTGTGTTCCTTCCAATTCGGAATTGCTATCATTTGTAGTCAATAATAATCTATATTTGAACTCATGCTATCAAATTAAGTAATTATGACTTTTAGTAATTTATCTACATAAATTTCAATTATTAGATTAAGTCTAAAATAAACATAAAAATGAGCATATTAACATGCTATTACATAGACTTATCTTTATTTTTTATTTTTTAAAATAACTTCAACTTTTATTTTAGATTCAGTGAGTACATGTGCAGGTTTGTTACATGGGTATATTATGTGATGCTGAGGTTTGGGGTACAGATGATACCCTTTCCATTCCTCCCCTTTCTAGTAGTCCCTGGTGTCTTTTTTTCCCATCTTTATATCCATGAGTACTCAAAGCAGCTCTCACTTGTGAAAATATGCAGTGTATGGTTTTTGGTTACAGCATTAATTCCCTCAAGAAAATGGCCCCCAGATGCCTCCATGTTAATGCAAAAGATATAATTTCATTCCTTTTTATGGCTGTGTAGTATATCATGGGGTATATGCACCACATTTTCTTTATCCAATCCACCACCGATAGGCACCTAGGTTGATTCCATGTCTTTGCTATGGTGTATGGTGCTACAATGAACATATGAGTGCATGTGTGTTTTTGATAGAACGATTTATATTCCTATGGGTATATGACCAGGAATTGGATTACTGGGTCAAATGGTCGTTCCATTTTTACTTATTTGAGAACTCTCCGTACTGTTTTCCACAACGGCTGAACTATGTTGTCTTCTAACCAACAATGCCTAAGTGTTCCCTTTTCTCCATAGCCTCATCACCATGTTATTTTTTGACTTTTTATAATAGCCATTCTGACTTGTGTGAGATGGTATCTCACTGTGGTTTTTAATTTGCTTTTTTCTGATGATTAGTGATGACGAGCATTTTTTTCATATATATATTTTTTTGCTGCTTGTATGTTTTCTTTTGAGAAGTGTCTTTGTGTGTCTATTGCACACTTTTTAATGGGGTTACCTGTATTTTTGGTGTTGATTTGTTTAAGTTTCTTTTAGATTCTGGATATTAGACCTTTGTCAGATACACAGTTTGCAAATATTTTCCCCTGTTCTGTAGCATGTTTATTCTATTGCTGGTTTCTTTTGCTGAGCAGAGGATCTTTAGTTTAATTAGGTTCCATTTGTCAATTTTTGGTTTGTTGCCATTGTTTTTGAGCACTGAATCATAAATTCCCGAGGTGGACGTTTCTAATGGTGTTTTCTACATTTTCTTCCAGGATTCTTATAGTTTTAGGTCTAACATTCAAATCTTTAATCCATCTTGAGTTAATTTTTGTATTTGGTGAAAGGTAGTTGGCTCGTTTCATTCTTCTGCGTATAGCTAGCCAGCAATCCCAGCTGTCTGGGAATTCTCTCCCCGTTGCTTATTTTTGCCAACTTTGTGAAAGATGACTGTAGGTATACAGCTTTATTTTGGGGTTTTCTATTCTGTTCCATTGGTCTGTGTGTCTTATTTTGTACCAGACCATGCTGTTTTAGTTAGTGTAGCCCTGCAGTATGGCCATTTTAACAATGGCCCACTCTTGATTCTTCCAATCCATGAGCACGGAATGTTTTTCCATTTGTTTGTGTCGTCTATGATTTCTTTGAGCAGTGCTTTGTAGTTCTCCTTGTAGAAAGGTTTCACCATTTTGTTCAGATGTATTCCTAGGTATTTCTTTGTGGTTATTGTGAATGGAATTGCATTCTTAATTTGGCTCTCAGTTTAAACGTTCTTGTGTATAAATTCTCTTGCTTTTTGTACATTTATTGTGTATCCCGATACTTTACTGAAGTTGTTTATCAGTTCCAGGAGCCTTCTGGAAAGGTCTTTAGGGTTTACTACTTATGGAATCATATTTTTGGAGAAGAGAGATAGTTTGACTTCTTATTTTTCCTGTTTGAATATCTTTTCTTTCTTTCTTTTGACTGATGGTTCTGGTTAGGACTTTCAGTCCTGTATTAAATAGGAGTGATGAGAGTGGGCATTGCTATCTTGTTTCAGTTCTCAAGGGAAATTCTTCCTGCTGTTGACCATTCAGTATGATGCTGGCTGTGGATTTGTCATACAGGGCTCTTATCATTTTGAAGAATGTTCCTTTGATGCCTAGTTTTTTAATGGTTCTTATCATAAAAAGATGTTGGATTTTATTAAAGACCTTTCCCATGTTTCATGAGATGATCCTACAGTTTTTGCTTTTAATTCTGTTTTTATAGTGAATTGCATATATTTATTTGCATATGTTGAACCAGCTTTGTATCTCAGGCCTACTTAATTGCAGGTGAATTAATTTTTGAGGTGCCACTGGATTTGGTTTGCTACTGTTTTGTTGAGGATTTTTGTGTCTACGTTTATCAGGGATATTTGCCTGCAGTTTTCTTTTTTATTGTGTCTTTACCAGCTTTTGATATCAGGGTGATGCTGGCTTCATAGAATGAATTAGGGAGGAGCCTCTTCTCGATTTTCTGGAATAGTTTTAGTAGAATTGATACTATCTCTTATTTTCACTGTGGTAGAATTAGGCTATAAGTCTCTCTGATGTGGGACTTTGGTTGATAAGTTTGTAATGACTGGCTCAATTTGGGAACTTGATATTGGTCTGTTAAGGGTTTCAGTTTATTCCTAATTCAATCTTGGAAGGTTGTCTGTTTCCAGGAATGTATCAATTTCCTCTAAGTT